>NW_026542836.1:0-143694 GCF_028750875.1 Macrosteles quadrilineatus
ATATTGTTTAAAATGTAAAAAATATACTAAATCAAAAAATATAAAAAGAGTAGCTATAAATGTGAGAGGAAATAAACGGTCACAGATGAAAGCTTTATGTTCTCTGTGTAACTGTAAAAAGTGTATGTTTATATCATATGGAAAAAATGAGTGAAAGTGAAGATTTTAGTGACTGTTATAGTTTTAACTCTATCTCATATGAGAGTGATGAGTGTGATGATTGTGATGATAATTTTTATGATGAATATGTATTAAAACATTTACACTTTGCATTTATTAAATTTGAAAACATTCCTAATATATTTCTTAAACATTTGAATTATATTTGGTACTTGATTGATATAGTTTCTATAAAACCAAGCTACTTAATTGATGTATTTATATATTCAGATTTTTTCACTCAACTAATTAAAGAGTATGATAATCATAATCATAAAAAAGAAAAGTGTTGTTTTCATTACAAACTACATTGTGTTAAATCAAATTTAGTTAAAACCTTGGAAATTGAAAAACAATTACCAAACTATCTTAAGAAACCACTGACTAGTTGCTTTCTACCCCGATTAAAGGAAATCATTTATTACTATATCAAGCATAAGAAGATTTGTAAAACATCTGTCGATTCTTTATTTAAGTGTTTATTACATTGCATCAAATTAGATTAAATACTTGGGGTTAAAAAATATTTAAGAGAGGTCGTGGAACTATATCTTCAACAGTTTTTGTAATAATTATGATCTTCATGATTCATGTAAGAATTATTAAATATGATACTGCAGTATAAGTGTAACATTGCATGTAAAACAGAATATATCATATGAGTAATGAAAAAATCAAATTCTACTGATTTATTTGGTGATGTTGTTATATAATCATTGTTGTAAAGTATTTCTGATCTATACCTATTGTCAATTAAATTGAGTAATTCTTTAGAATTATAAAAAAAAACTACTGCATTCTTTATAATAATTGGTATAATTAATTCATTTGAAAACTTTTTACGTTTTGATTCAAAGAGTAATTTAATTTTAAGATCACTTTCATGTGTGACATTAATGAATGATACTTGTCCTATTTTTTCTATTTTAGGTACAGAAAATATGTATTCATATAATAAAGAATATATCTGTTTTAAATCTATAATTAAATTACCATTACTATACTCTTCAGAATGTTTTAACTTATTCATAATTATAGTCATACCATCTGTCCACCTTTTTAAAATATTAACATCAGTTTTTTCTTCAAGCTCAATAAAAGATTTTACATGTCTACTTGGCTACCGATATAAGAAAATATTAAAAATGATTTTATTTCTGTAAGAGTGTTATAAACCTCTTTAATAATTTGTTCATGAGCATCTTTATTAGTATTTAATTGAGTATTATTATTGGTTTTTAATATATCTGGTATTGTTTCTGTAATTTCTTGGTCATCCTCATCTCTTTCTTTAAATGTACTTTTATTTAAATAATTAAACCACAATGTAGGATTTGATGTCCTTATTTCACTTTTATGAGCATCATATAATCTTTTTACTTCATCTTTTGGTACATTTGAAGCTGCACAAAATCTTTGCCATTGGTTATACAAATTCTTATTACTCATTTTTTTTAATTATATATAAAAAGGATGGAGAATATAACACTTCCAGAAGTACTTGATACTCCAATTTATTGTATAAAATGTACAAATTTTACAGCTAATAAAGATCCTGTTATAGTGAAACGTGAAACACATCATTTAAATGCCATGTGTATAAAATGTAATTCTAAGAAAAATAAATTTCTTAAGAAAAAACAAAGTTTAAATCCAAAAAAGAAAAAAATTCAAGTTCAAGAAGATGGTAATGTGTCTAATTTAGAATCTAATATCATTAACTTTGACTCCTCGGAATAGTTGTATAAGTTTTCTTAGAAATGATTTCCATACAGGTGG
Source organism: Macrosteles quadrilineatus (assembly GCF_028750875.1). NCBI lineage: Eukaryota > Metazoa > Arthropoda > Insecta > Hemiptera > Cicadellidae > Macrosteles > Macrosteles quadrilineatus. Next base: position 1,939 of record NW_026542836.1, read on the forward strand.
AGTGTGTAGATATATTTGATTTGAAATATAAATTAATGCAAAGGATGATACAATATTTAAAATAGTTGAATTATTATTATCAATCCAAAATGATTTATATGGATGTTCAGAGTATTTTTTTGAAGAAGGGTGAATAATATTAATCTGTTTTAAATTTTTTAAACTTTTATTTTTTTTTCTTATTTCAAAAATATATACAAAATCAATATATCTGTAAAATATAAAACCTATTTGACTTGATTGATTTGTTGCAAGAATAGTTTTACATGTTTTTACACATATTTCATATTCTGTTTTTAAATCATTGTACAGTAGAATCTCTTTATTATCCATTGCTTGTATGATTGTTCTGTATTTTTTATTTATTCAGTATTAATACTATTTTTATAAGTTTGATAAATCAAATTTTATTTCTTCTAACCTTTCATTGCTACACATCCATCTGTTGTTAATCTTTTTACAATCTAATATATTTTTGTAATTTTTTATAATATGTCTTTTTATAGATGAATCATGAACTGTAGTTTCAGGACATTGGTCTCGAAAAATCTTTATAGCAACACTAATTGGCTGGTAAATTTCTGTTTGTATTGATTCAATATTCTTATAATGATCATTCAATGTGCGTTTATATTGCTGTATTTTGTCTTTATTTTTTTTATTTATCTTTCTTTTGGGTTTCTTTTGTGGGTTTTCATTTGTATCACTTAATAATAAGGAATTTTCAGAATCATTGTCACTATATGAATCTTCTAATATTTCTTGTGGATTCAATTCTAAAAGAAGATCTGAAGAGTCATTATTAATAGCACATTTAGACTTTGTTCTTGTTTTCTTGTAGGAGAGTTTTCTAAAGAGTAAGTATTTTCTTGATCTTGAAAGGTGGAGGAGCTTAACATAGTGTTGTCACTGTTGGATGTCATTGCAGTTGTATGAGCTGATGCTATATTGGAACAAGTATTTATTAAGGTGGAATTTAATTAAATTTTGAAAATATTCATTGCCTATAATATTTATTAAAAAATAAATGTATAATTTTAATATTTTTATGTTTACAAATATTAAATTTAAATAAATCATGATAAATTATTTTTAAATTTTGAAAATGAAATGGTCCTTGTAGTTCAAATGCTAATTTTAATTTTGGTATATAAATGTCCAATTCAAAATTATGACCTTTAATTTTTTTATTGACCTTTAATGGATGAAATTCAATTGGAAGAATTTTATATATCTTTTTAAATATTCTATATTCCCACTGTGAATTAAACTTATAACTTCCTATTGTAAATTTTTTTGATTGTATTATTTTTAACATTTTTATTTCAGTAAATAATCTTTAAAAATATATTTATTCATATAGTATTAAATTTCTTGAAATTCGGGTGATTTTGATAGGTAATACAACATGTTCTTTTTTAAACCAGCCCTATAGGGATCACATTTTTTTAATATCAATGGAAGAAAGTCTACCTCAAGGGTTGGGTATTTTAAGTTATTAAAATACTCCTTTATATCAACAAGGTTAGTAAATGGTCTTTCTAATGTACTATATTCTAATACATCATTAATATCACCAATATCAATTTCTTTAATAAATAATTTTAAATTACAGTTGAACACTAATTTTTTTCGATTTAACCATATTCGTTTTTCTAAAGTGGAAGAGCAAACATCTTCTAAAAATGTTTTTTTTGTAATATTTGGCCAAGCACATTTTAAGATTTGTAACTGTTCATTTTAAAACTTCATCATTTCCAACAATTGCAAAAAAATCTAAAGGACCTCTATCATACATACACTTTACTACATTATCATTTGTATAACCTTTCAAATCTAAAAATTAAATTCATTTTTATTCAAACTATAAATAAAAAGATGATTATAATATATATTAGTATAATATTTCTCATTTGTATTATTACATATTTAGTATATTATACCAAAAATAAATATAATAATGTTGAACAACCCTCATTAAATCAATTGTCTTCTATTGAATGTAGTAATGGATTTAATCAATTTGAAAAATACATGAAAACACCTATAGCAAATATTCAGAAAACAATTAGTTTACTTGAAAGATTACTACAGATATATGACGATTTAAATACATCAGTGAATGATTTACCAAAATTAAAAATACAGTTGGAAACTATTGAAAGCTTTATAAATCAGCAAAGCAATAGTGAATTAAATGATATTTTAAGAGATATTAAAACAAGTTAGAAAAATAATAATGTTTGTACAAAATTGGTCAGAATTGAATACAAAATTTAATGATTTTAATTCAAAGATTTCTAATATAAAAATACCTGATGATATTAAGACTTTACTAGGGAAAGTAGAACAATCAATTGGTAAATTTAGCAATGAAATAAAACAGTGTCAAAAAGTAGTTGGTAATATCAAACAAGTTGATCTAACTGCAGATATTCAAAATATAGGGGTAGACTTAAAAAAACTGTCAAAAACTGTCAGAAATCATTGATCTTAATCGTGAAATTAAACAGTTAATTAATTCCCTACCACAAAATTAGACACTGTGTTAAAAACTGAATTGACAAATTTTCATACCAAATATTCAGATGATATTACCAAAACATTTGACAGTATGGATTCAATTTTAAATCAAATAAATACGATAAAAGGAATAATTGAAAACATTAAACTACATGATATTGCTCAAATTATAAATGATATATCTGAAAATAAAGTTTTACTGACAGGATTGAAAACTATTTTAGATGATGTTAAAATTAAAATCGAATCAATCGATATAAAAGTATTAAATAAAATTCAAAAGAATGTTGAAGAATAATAACTCAATTTAAAAGGGTTTTAGATGTCCTAAAACCTGGGCTAGAAATTTATTACAAGATGGTGCAATAATTATTAAAAATGAAATGATGAAGAACCATTATTAATAAACCTTAATAATGGATTATATCGTTTAGAAGATTTGCAAAAAATTATAAGGTCAAAATTAAAATATGATCCTAATAGTTTTAAAATATCCTATGATAATAACCTGTGCGTAGTAGAGTATTCTAGACCATTTCATATTGACAATCACTTACGTGATTTAATAGGATTACCAAGAGTTGAACCTCAAGTGTCTCAAGTGTTTTTAAAAAGTATAATGCTTCAATGCCACATAAATTTGATTATGTTATACTAGAAACTTTAGTTCATAAACTAAGTGTTGATGCAATTGTAAAAAAGATAAAGAATCAAATGAATAATCAAATAAAGATAGTTAATAAACTTCCTACTGATGTAAACGCTATTGCAAATAAATTAGAAACATTACCAGATTATGAAAAAATAAAAACAGAACTTGATAAAATACCTTCTTTCCCTAAAGAGTTATCAGATGCAATACATTATATTCGTGAAATTATGTAAAATCAGATATGACAAATGCAATTGATATGTTATTTAATCTAACAACTTTAAATGAAGAATTTAAAAAGTATTTTAGAAAAATATGAATGAAAAGTTGACTGTTAATAAATTTTTTGATACCTTAGACTCAAATTATCTATAGAAATGATAAAATGTTTAATAAATAAATATGGAAATACAGCAAAAAATTTCAATCATAAATTTTCAAACAAAAGATAAGTTTGAAAAATTTCAAACTGATATTAAAGAAATGAAAGCTGAAATTTTATTTAATATTGGTAAAACATTTCAACCATTTCAAACAGATTTAAATGAAATAAAAAGAATAGTGGTTCCTATGTCTTAAAAATGTTTGTACAGAAAGAGCAGGTAAATTAACATATTTCTACTACGGGAATAGGTCAGTCCATCTCTTTGTTGTTAGTTCGCAATAGTTTCCTTTGAACATCTTCATACATAATTGATTTAAGAATTTTCATTTTTTTCCAATGTTGCATTTCTAGTTATTGGAGAAATGTCACTTTCAGGAAATATTGTCAATGCCAGTAGTATTAAAGTGTAATTCAATTCATTAGATTCAATTCTATTTATAAGGTTTGAAATATTAATCATAGACATAAGGGTCCCATTACACGAAGATAATTATGAACATCTGTACAGTATTCAATTCCACATTCAGGGTAATCATTATACCACATAGTTAACCAGGGAATATGATGTGTTTGGGTTTTTTTATAAGAACAAAATATTGGATTTGGTTCTCCATGAAATTTAATAACAACAATATTTTTTGGCTTCAAAAGGTCAATAAAATCACTTAATTGTTGATACAAGTTAATATCACGTTGATCCTGTTCATTATAACAATTCACTCTTTCAGTTTTTAAGATATGTACAGAATCTAATTTTTCTTGTGTGGGTATATTTTGATATTTTTTAATCATATTTATTGTTATATTAGTTCTTCCACTTGGAAAACCACACATTTTAGTAATTACATTTTTCATTTCAATGTTTATCATTTCATTGAAAACCTTTTTGCCAAACAGTTTCATTCCTACTAAATACAATTTATCTGATAGTTTTTTAATTTTTTCTTCTCTGTTCCACACAATTTCCATGTTTGAAAAGAAAATCTCTTATTACTAATGACCTCTTAACTAGATTGAATATATATTCTTCCTTAGATTTATATTTTATTCTCAAAATACAAAGTTCTTTAATTATCTGATTTGGAAATTTTATAATTTTACTATGGTTTAAAGCCCACATTGGACATGTTGCCATATAATGTCTAATAATATTTGATTTGATTTTTTTGAATATTAAATTTACATTTTCATCTTTTAAATAATGATCATCATACTCATCAACTAATATAAAGTCTAAATTCATTGATGTAATTTGTCTAATTATTAATTCAAATAATTCTTCAACATTCCACAAATGACATTTTTTAAAGTCAATATTTGCAATAATATTTTCATCATCAAAATTTATAACTCTATTGTAATGAAAAAGAATAAAATCATAGGGAATAAGAAATGGTAATATCTCTAGATTATAATATAAAATAGACATTGTGGCTCTCTTATATATTATTATTTTTTCCATCTAGTAAAAAAAATGATAGATAGTAATATTCAGGCTTGTTATATTAGGTGTCTAGTAGATCAAATTAATCCAGAATGGATTGGAAAATGTAATTTTGTAAATTTATATAGCAATAAAAGTAAAAATAATATTACAACTTTATACATTACAGATGATAAAAAAATGGTTTTATATGTCACAAATAAAATAAATGTTTCAAATGATAGAGATGGAAAACCTTGGGGTGAAAAATATGAAAAGTATCTGGTAAGCTTTTTTCCTAAAGAATTTACTAATTCGTCATTTTCCTATAGTGGTTTATATTTTAATGAGTTTAAACATAGTAGATGTTTATTAACTTTATATGAGTATATTAGAATCGAACCCTATAATCCAAATGTAATTTGTAGTTACTTAGATAAGTTAACAAATATATTAAAATATCATTTAAGTGTATTTTGTTTTTCAGAAAATCTTTTTTTAGTTGACAAGAACAGTGAAGATATATTATTACCTTCTTATAATTATATAGTATCAATTACTCATCCAATTCCAGAAGAACTATTTACCATTTTTAAAAACAAACTCCACCCAATTGTTTCAAAATATAATAAACATATTAAAAATAATAGTAATAACACCATTGCCAATACTGGATTATATAACCCAACAAAAATGAAACAAATATGTATTCGTATAATAGAAAGAAATGCTATTATTGATAGGGTTCATTTTTTAAGTTCCATAATATATTATTTTGCAACAATAGGAACTCTATGGAAATTACAAAAACAATGGCTCCCAAAAGTGAAAAAAAATCAAAAATGTGCTGGTACATGTTTACTTTCAAAAAATCATACAAATACTAATTTAAAAAATACAATCCATAATTTTATATGTGTAGATGTCTTAAATAATATGCCAAATATTATGAAAAAAACTAACACTCTTTACACTGATTTTACCAAATATATTTCTAATTTACAATCTTATTTAATTAATTTAAATTAACTGAGATGTTACCAGTGGTAAAATTGTTTTCAATATATAGTTTATAAGCTCTGAAAATGAATTATCTGTTTTCATAAAATAAAATAATACTTCATCTGTAAGATTATCAATCTTAAAGGATGAATTTATCTCTTGTAAATTTAAAATGTATCTTTTGTAAGGATCAATAAAATCAAAAATAACAGATATATCTTTTTTCATTTGTTTATAAAGATTTTGTTTTAATTCAGCAGTTACATTTCGAATTTCAATGTTTTTAATATCAAAATTAGCCAAGTTATGTATACCAGTAATATTTTTTATAGGTTTTGCTACACGTAAACTTGATAGACTCATTCCAAAAATAATAATATAAATATAAAGTTCTGGTTTTTCATAAAAATTGAATACTTTTCTCATGTATGCTAAAATTACATCAAATTCCTGATCCTTAAAAATATTAAATTGAAAGAAAAGGTATTGTAAAATATCCAAACAATCTTCTCGACTACAAATAGCCTTAGAATTTTTTACTTTCATTTGAAATCTATACCAACCATAATTATCATCTCTATTAAATTTAGCCCTATTGAATAACAGATTTGCTTTTTTATTTAAATCTCGTGGAAAAGGTTCTGCTGTAGTTGGTGTTAGAGCCATAACAGCCAATGCACACATACTAGGTAATAGTGCTGAATATTGGTTTGTAGAAGAACCTGTATCTTGTAAAAATTGAATAAATATTATATTACTTGCTATTACACAGTCAATGCTTTTGTTAGCTGCTTCCCAAACACATATGTATCTCATTAAGTTATTTGCTAATATAAATATTTCACGTGGATGTATTGAAGAGAGTGTTTCAATTGATGGGATAACTATTTTATATTTTTCTAAAACTTCATCAAACCAATATATCTTTTCTAAATTACTATTAAAATCAAATAAATTTACAGAGTCTGTAAAACATTTTTTATTTTCTTCAGATATTTCATTAATATTTAAATTAGCAAATATTTGTTCAATTTGTAATTGATTAAATGGTCTAAATCCTTCAGGTTGTAATGAATTGATTTTTTTTATTATAAATATTATCCAAGCAAATAGATATTTTAATGATGTATAATTAGATTTGATATTTGAATGAACAAATAAGTCTAAATTCTTTGGCATTAAAAGTATTGTTGGTACCATTTGTTTTCCATTTGACATAATAGCTATTTTAATTACATCTTCTTCACTAACTCTATACAATAATTGGTTATAATCAATAAAAAATACCATTTCATCAGTATCATAGTTTTTAAAAATATATGATGTATCATTCTCTGTAATTTTGACAGGGTAGTTATTAAATCTATAAATATTATTATTTTGGTCAAATTTTAAACCATAAGACGGATTCATATTAAATGATAGATGGCCCCTGTTTTCTATTATTTATATAAAAAATATGTTACATTATAAAGCAAAAAATTCAAAAAATACAGACTTTAAGGCGGTTTTAAGAAAAAAGTTTATTTATAAATTATTAGCAAAACTACTTATGTATATTAGTTTTATAATGATTTCATGTTATTGCTTTTTAGATTATTCTGAATCAGATTTTCATACTATAAAATATCTTCTTTTATATTCATCAGTAGTTTCTCAAATATCAAGTCTTGCTATGATGTACTTGTCTTAATTGTTCACTTATTATTTTAGGATTTATATTTTTAATTAAAACTTTCCATCTGTCAAATATAGGAAGTAATGTAATATGATTATTGGGCAAATCATATCCAAAACTATAATACTTTATGGATTGTTTAGTAGATTCAATTTTCAGCTTTACAATTTTACATAATACATTTAGTGATAAACCTGAAATTATAATGGACTTTATTGGTTTTATATTTAACATTGACCAAAGAGAGAGTAAATTAAAAATAGTTACTTTAAAACTACACCTTTTTCCATAATCATATATATGGAGAATTTGTTTTTTTGTTCCAGAAATAATAGGACACTCATAATCATTTCCACAAAAAAATACATAGTAAAACAAAAATTTTTTATAACATATTGCATTAGAATCTAACCAGTTATTTAAAGATTGAGATGTGAGACATTGTAAACCAATATGTGGTAATTTTACTATTACAAAGACATTTCTTTTTCTAAGTGAGTTCATTGAAATAAATATATCTGTGTCAGCTGTTACTATTACCTCTAGAATTGACTCATTTGGTTTAAGGTTTAAAATTGTTTTTATAATTTTAATGTCTGCCTCACCTGTTAGATCTGTCGAAGACAGAAAAATTTCTTCACAGTTCAAATTACATAATTTACTTGTAATATTATTTGCAACATGAGAAATTATTATATTTCGTTTATTTCGATCTGTTAATAAACTAAGCCCAAATTGTTTTTTATTGTTAATTATTATTTGTTTATTCTTTTCATCTCTTTTCCTTTGTAAATGCAGCTTATGTTTTGGAGATTTTCCATCAAAAAATAAATACACTAAAATTGAATTTGAAGTTAACTGTCTTACAATGTTAACAAAATAAAATAAATTCTCTGCCATTGTATCTAGTAAGATATTGACATTGTTTTCTATGACACTGGTAGGTATAGAGTAAGACATTTGATATAATAGTCCCGTACAATCAAAATATATTCTACAAGTTTTATTATTATCATTGACATGGTTTTGTATTGGATAAATAACCTGGTCATTAAAAATATACCTGTGCAGGAATGAGAAACCCATGTTTAAAAAAATGACAACAAAAACTAACTCAAACTTTCTTGGAATGGATTTTACTACACCTTTAAAGAGCACTTCACCACTCACTAATATTATACTACTACTTTTATGGATTATATTTTCTTATATTGCAACAATAATTGTAAAATATATGGATGATAAATTTTAAATTATTAAAGAAAATGTCTATCAGTATTGAGGACATTGAGCATTTATTATACTTTGATGAAATTAATGAATTTTTGGAGTACATATCAAATGTTGATATTGATAAAAAATTTATTGTAAATTTAATTTTACTAGTATTTACAAAACCAAATTTAACTTCACCTGACTGGGTAAAGGAAATAATTTCTATTATAGAAAAAGATCAGTTTAATACTACAATGTTAGCACCTAATTTAAGAAATATTAGAGAAATAGAAATAGTTTTCAATGAATTTGCTGAAAAAATATATTATTTAAATGACAACAGAGAAATGTATTTCAATGATTATTATATTACATATGATATGTTTAATGAATATTTAAATGTATTATATTTATGGTTTAGGGATAATTTTGATACTGATTAATCAGAATTAGTATTGTCAACAGAAAATTTTATATCCACTCCATCAGTATTGTCAACAGAAAATTTTATATCCACTCCAATTAAAGACAACATATCTAAAACTCTGGCTGCTGATGTAGAAAATGGAATACACATTGTATCACCTATGTTATTTTCAAGAGTTATATTTGTTGAGTCACTCAAATCATACATCTCTTCAATAAAACTATTTAACCCTAGAGCTACTAAAACTTCTCTTTCACTTTCAGACAACCCAAATGCATGATTATTTTTATTGCTATATTTTTGATAACTAACTTCTGGTTGTCCAGTCAAAATTGATATTGGTGTTGACTCTATTTCTGCACTATGTATTAATGCATGTGGGTTTTGTTTACCCATTATAACCACAAAACCCTCATATAGTATTGCCTTAATTGGATTTCCATCAGTATCTACATAAAAATTCTTTAATATAGGGTCACTGACAAAATAATCCTTTTTACTTTCTAAAACTTTTAATTTATCATATGGGGTATAATTGAAACACTCATTATATAGAGCAGATATCTCAGGAGTAAAGAGAAAATTAAAAGCTAATCTTTTTAGTGAAAATGGATGTTGAATAATATCAATATCAAGGTGTACTATGTCATCCATTGACAAACTATTATGTAATATTGGCATATGATCTTTATCAAGAATATGCCCAATAACAGATTTTTGTGCTCCATTTAGTATAAAAATTTTTGTTCCCAAGCAACCATATTGGTTATAGGAAATTGTAATATCACAATATAAATTGTCATAGGAATCATAATTAAGTTGAATTTCATTTAAATATACATTTTTAGCTTTTATTAAATCTGGATTTGGAGTCCAAATCAAGTTAGTTATTTCTTTATTTAAAGGATCAGGTATTGTAGATAAATATTTACCTAAATGAGATATTTTATCACTTTTAAATTTTAATAAAACCATATTAGGTTTAATTAAAGTGGGAAATTTTTGAATTAATATTTTTATTATTGAAACTTTTTGCAAGTGTAAAGTTACAGTTGCTTTGTTATTTGTTGTGAAGAGATTTTTTTTATATATAGTATTTGCACTTACAACACAAGAATCTTCTATATTGTGTTCTAGGGGTAGTATTAAAATATTTGCTTTTAAACAATAAAAAGGAACTCCTTTAATTAGTTGATATGCATTTTTCTTTAATAACAGTCTTTCATTTTTTATAAATGGCCATGCTGATAACCCACTAACACATTGTTTAATTGCATGTGCTATCATTGTGTTTCTAACTAAATTGTTACAATTTATATTGAATATTAATAGTGATGTGGGACCATGTAAATTACAATCTTCTGAAATTATATCCATAAATAATTTTTCTGACTGAGCAACTTCCATTGCTGAGTATGCAAACCCATCAGGTAATATCTTATACATTGTTAAAGGAAGAGAATATATTGTATATAGTCTACTGCTGATGTGATAAACTTCAACACAAGGATAAATAGATTTAAATATTTTTCTCAAATTATCAGACCATTCTTTAACTGAATTACATTTTGGTAAATGTGTATAAATATTTTGATTAATTATCACATACCACCAATTTAAAGAGTTATTTAAACACCAACCAGGATAATTATCAAAAGATATTAATTCTAAATGTACATATCTACTTAAACATGTTTCAATTTCATCATGAGGCATACAATCTTTTTCAGAAGAAATAAATGTCCCCAAAACTGATTCTAATCCACTTATTCCAGGAGAATTCTCACTTGAAGATGTTATGTCAATGAATCCTAAATCTTCAATTTTAAAATCAATTGAAATTTTTTTAGAATACATTGTTGTTAATATGTCCAACTGTAAGGTTTTAGAATATGTTGTTATATCTAGTTTTGATAGGGTTTTATATCTGCCTATATTACTATTATAGAATTTTAAATTCTCTCCCAATGTTGAGTCTAAAGAATCTTGCATATTGAAAACAGTGTTTCTACCAATAACTGCATCAATAGTTCCAGTATTAATACGTTTTGTTTGTGTTTTATTTATTTGGTTTATAAATAATTTCTTTTTAGGTAACTGATAAACTTTCTGCACAACACTTAAAGTTTGTTTTAACATTTCAGTAAATATAAAACCACCATGAAATATTTTACGATTTCCAATACTACATGCCAATAGATGTCTTATATTGTTAAAATCATTTAAAATTGGACAATTTTTAACTGAAACTATAAGATTTGGTTTTTTTTTAAATAGTGTAATTCCACCTCTTTTTTTAAGACAAACAATTTTTTCATAATTTGTCCATGCCAACTGTCCTAATGTATAACATTTACCTTTAATGAAAAATGTTGTTGGTTTTGCTTTGTTGTTGTATCCACATAGTAAACATTTTAATGAATCTTCCCACTTGGAATAATTCCATAACTTAGAATCTATATGATCATATTTTGTAAGTAAGGAAAACATTTTACCACCAACTAAAACAGGACAGTTAAACAATTGATGATCAAAATATTTTGCACACACACCCATTGTTTCACGTTTATTAATTGAATAGTCAATACTTTTACACCCACAAATAAATACAACATTAGGAAAATTTTTGAAAATACTATCAAATTGTTCACGTTCTACTCGTAGAGTTCTTAATAATGATTCACGAATATTCCATTCAAAATTTGAAACAGTTTCATTACTGGAACAATAACAAGGTTCTTCTACTAACCTCCATTTAAATAGTTTCAAACCTTTAATGTCTACCATTTTTAAACCTGTCAAATTTAATCTTCCATATATATATCATTTGAAAAGAATATTCATTTTTTACTTTTGAAAATTTGTTTAGTTATATATATATACCTTTGTTTTAAGAATATTATTATTTTATAATATGAAACATGGTATTATAAGGTCGTGTGTAATATCACATTCTAACTCATACCAATTAAAAGATGATTTATATGGATTACCACCTATTAGGGTTACAAGAGAAATATTAACCTCTTATGCAAAATTCAAAAAAGTTAAACTTTCAAATTATAAAAAACTTCCAAAGTCTTTATCATTTCGTCTAAATAGAATATGCCCAAATTGTTTCTATTTACAATGTAGTTGTACAAATTTACATAACTATTGTTATAACTGTCAAATCTATTATAAGCCCCAAACTGATCAATTTATAAAGATTTTACAAAAAATTTTAAAAATTCAAATAATCTCTCAGTGTAAAACGTGTAAAAGTAAAATGGAGCGTATTTTAATGAATTTTAAAAATTCTTATAAAGGTAAACTAAGATTATTTAAAAATAACTTAAATAATGCTCTTGATAATTTCAAATTTCGCATTCAAGTAAATCATTATACCTATCCCCCATCATTTCTATGGAACACTAATATTGTACTTTGTGAACTAATACAAAAACTCTTACATAATAATAAACCATACGATTCAAAACAAAAGATACAGGTAAATATTAAGCCAGACCCTTCATCATTTATTGGACAAGGTAAAAATAATTGTTTTAGAAAAATACTTTTGAGTAAAAAATCATATTTTTCTGCACGCAGTGTTATTATACCAGCACCAAATTGTAAAACAAATGAAATAATTCTCAATAAAAAAATATGGGCTTGTATGAATTATCCTAAATATGTATTGGCAATAAGATATCCTGTTTTGGATACTAGAGCTTTTACTTTCCACAAAGTGAAAACTGTTTGGGATGCACCAGTAGTTGGGCTCCCAACATCAATAACAGAGAAAAATAATGTAGATTTTGATGGAGATACTTTAAATATTTATGCAATCAATAGTTGTATGTCAATTTCTGAATGTTTTTTTTTAATAAATCCTGAATTTTCCTTTGTGGCTATGGGGGAGATAAGACCTAATCTAACCCATGAACAATTAGAAATGATGTTTAGTTTTTTTAAAATAAAAAAACAAAATTTGTATAATTGGTTATATATAAAATATTTATTAAATAATTCTTATACAGCTTTAACAATTTTTGAAAATTTAAGACATGGGTTAGTAAAATTAAATTCTGTTGTAAAACCAACATTTACATATTTAGAGTTTTATAATATTTTAAAAATATTTTTATTACAAAGTTATGATGAAGAAAATTTTATAATTGAATGGACAAAAAATAATACAACACGCAACTCTTTATTTAATCACTATATGATTTCAAATAACAATCGTTTTAATACAAGACATTTACACTTGACTGTAAAATGTTTACGAGGATTAAATAAAATAGAATACCTGCAAGAAGCTTTTAGTAGCCGATCAAATCTTTCAAAATCTGGAGTTGAAATAATGGGATACTCTACACATAAATTAAGTTATGTACTGCCTGAACTATATTATAATAATGGTACTGTATATTATGGATTAGATATAATAGCATATGAAAACTTTAGAAGATTTTATACATCCATATATACATTTGATAATTTAAGACGTTTTGCCATCTACAATCTTATTAGAAACTATTTTTGATTGGTCTAAAATGGTTTGTAATGATTTGAGAAATTCATTGTAATCCAATGTTTTTTTTAAAGGTTGTTCAAAATCTTTTGGTAGCTTACATCTAGAATCCACTGTCTCATTTTGAATATTTAATTTGTTTTTATTAATAATATTTGTGAGAAAATTTTCCATAGATGTTCCAATATCTATAGCAGGTGGTGGTCGTGGACTTATGGGCCAATTTAAACTTAATAAATATTCAATTGTAGAGAGAAGGATAGAATCATTTGTTTGATCAATTTTTTTAGTAGTAGTTACAAATTCAACAGGATAAATACTTTCAGATAATTCATCTTCATCCATTTTCTTTAATAAAAAATTGAACAATACTATATTAATTCAAATGCTTCTTCATATAATATTTTGTAACGATCAATAGATATGCCAATTATTACCTTTTCATATATTTTTTTTGATTTATTAAGACATGTTCCAACTGAATATCGATGTTTTAATAAGTTCACTATAGTCTCTATATCTTCATTATAAAGACTCATTTGAAGTTTAGGACATTTATTAGAACTTCTTATTGCATTAATTTCTGAATATAAATCATTTATTCTAATAAATAAATTAGGAGATTCAATCAAATTAAAAGCATTTAAAATTCCACTTGTTAAATCATTTTTCCAGATCAGCTCATGTGAATACCATTTTACTGACTTGGGAGGATTAACAATATCATATTTATCATTAAAGAAAATATTTGTTTCTGAAGCATATTTTTCCAACCAAAATATAGTAGCTAATATATCACTTGCTATTATTTGAAATGTATTTTGATTACAATAATAATCAGAATTATCAGGAAAAAAGTTTAAAAATGGAATCATTAAAATTCGTTTCATTGTAGCAAAATCAGCATTTAATCTTAGAGAGTTACAACTTCCAGTAAACAACCATTTCATTTGAATATCAGTTCCACTATTATATAATGTTCTTAAATACATATGAGCACCTGATACTATTTGTTTTAAAGTGGTTGGATTAATTTTTTGTAAATCATCAGCATATACAATTTTTGCATCTTTTGCATTATATAAATCTGGTGCAAGTGTTGAAATTTTTCCACGAATTGTATCTGTACCGATAAAACTCATTGCTTTCCCAAATAAAGCATACATGACACAACTTAAAGAGCTTTTGCCATTTTGGCCCTGCCCATAAAATATGAATGCTCTTTTAATACTAATTCCCAAAAGTACAAATCTAAGTGTCCACAACATAAAAAATACTAATTCTAAATCATTTGAAAACAGTGTCAGGAAATATTTTAAACAACTGTTTACAGGACAGTCACCTGAATTTTCACATTTCTCTAAATCATTTACTGAATATTCTGGGCTGTTTTCTTTAATATAACTATATCGAAAATAATCAATAACACCATCGGGACAGAGTGAACTTTCATTTTTGGAATAGGTGTTTTCATTTAACATATTAAATATTCCTTTGTAAGTACAAAGTGAATTACTAATATGTTGAATCCTTTCCCTCATTCCTTTCCAACTAAGTTTACATGGATAGCCTTTAAATAGGGGTGTATGTGTAAAATGAAAATATTCATTGCTAATTAATACAAAACAATCATTAAATGATACAACATTTGTTGGAAAATCAATAGTATTAACTCTTCCCCAAAACTGTATTAAATAATTATAGATTTTTGGAAGATTCTCTTCTGGTTTATTTAATTTTCGCTTCTTTTTTAAATTCATGTTTTCAGTTTCAAGTTCTATTTCATTACAACCATATTTTTTTAATATTTTTAAAGGTAAAAACACATGTTCTAATCTATTAAGTGATATGGACCATGAATTCTTTTCATAATAGAATATAGAACCATCTTTTTGAGTGGCATATATTGGATACATTAATTTTACTAATTCTAAAATAGACAATTTATTTTCATTTACCAGTGTTAAGATTTTTGGTGATACATATACACTTTCATCTGTAGAATCATCAAAAATTAATTCAACTTTATCCATTTCATTATAAGACTGAACAAATAAACATTTTAAAAATAATAAAGGGTTGAGTTTTCTGTATGGCTTTTCAGAATTTTGACTTAATTTAACGGTTTCTTTTACTAGGTTGGATATTTTATTAGAAATATTTTTGAAATAATTTATAAAATTACTATTATAAGTTTCATTTAATATCTCTTCAACAAGTGAGATGTTAGATTTACAAATTATATCATATAACAATATTATAAAAATATATGTATTAAATATTGCTTGTGATTTTCCTACTATATCACTTGTTGATATATCTGTATAAAAACATAATAGTTCCTCTCTTAAATAAGATAAACTAAATGGAGAAAGAGACTTTTCTAACTGAGACTCACCTATTATAAACATACAGTTTTTTTCATAAAATCGTGAAACTGCATATTCAACAAATGGAATTGTACTTTTATTAACTGTTATTACACCCTCAATATTATTTTCCACTTTAAAAAGTGTTGAGTGTTTATAGATTTTAGTGTCATTACATTGACCAAAATAATACCCATGAGATAGTTTTAAAAAATCTAAAGGGAAAAATAATTGAACACAATCTTGTTTATAATTTTTGATTATTGAAAAATCTTTTATAAAGGATTGATCAAATTCATCATTCATAATATACTCCCTTCCTGATTGCCAAAATTGAATTTCTTCAGCAAGATTATAGGTACCCACAGGAATGTATACTTGTTTATTTAGTTTTTTTGAGAGAGGTAAGTTCCAATTAGTAGGCTGGTCTATAATATTATTTTTAATTAGTTCAGAGTATTTAGGTTGTAAAAGTTTTTTTAGTACCTCTATAAACCATATATTGTCTCCTCTGTATAGAACTAAATCTTTAATTTCAAAATGTACACCACCTTTTGCAGCCTTAAAAATATTGTCAACATCAGAAGTACCCAGAGTTTTTTTTACAAATAATGTTAGTTCAAACTCTTTACTTTCAGTTAATCTTCCTAAAATATTTTTACATACTTTTGAAATATCATCACATATTTCCTTTACAAAACTAGTATCAATATTTTGAAGCTTTTTAAAATCAACATCAATTACAACATGATGAAATTCTAAATGGTTTAAATTTATACATATACAATAATCTATGTTTCTATTTAACAAAGATAAAATATAATCTATTACTTTACTATTATAATGTTTTAAAATACAAGCATTACATTTAAAAACATATGATTGAATTTTCAAAACTACATCTGATTTTGTTATGCTATTGTAATCGTCATCTGTATTTGTAAGAAACCCAGGTAAATTGTTTAGCTGGTAGTATTTGTATATAAGTGTGATGAGATCATTCATAATATAAAAATGAATGTCTTTACATATGATACTTATATTTATAACATTCCCTCTATAATATCATATGAAAATATTTATAAATTTGGAATATTTACAACTGAAAAGTTACTTTTAGAAAATAAAACCATATTTAAACCATATAAAAACAATCGGTACTCACTATTAATTTACAACCATGGCACAGCAAGACATATTAGACTGCGACGACAATGATGTGTTAAATCTATGGGCAGATGAAGAAGAAATGGACCAGGAGAATAAAATACATTTAATACCTTACTTACAACAGAAAAATTTTGAATCAGTACAAAAAACATTATTTTTTAGATTATGTGGATTATTAATTTCTGAATTAGAAGGATCAATAACTGAACAGAATTTTCAATCAATTTTAAAGGATTACTTATTAGATTTTACATCTAACATTGAATTGATAACCAAGTTGTCAGGTCAAATATGTTTCCTTATAAAAGAGATAAAGATTATTGCTACAAATGACAATTATTATGGAAATGGGTGTTTAAAAGTTATTCCAAAAGAAAGTGAAGATTATAAAAAAAAAATCATATTTATTGATCCAATTAAACCAATTTATTTTACAAATCTTCTTCAATATTCAGATTTTAGTTTAGTAAATAGAATTGAGCTTGGACTATATGCAGTTATGTTAGAGATGGGGTTTAATCAATTTAATCAATATATAAGAAAGGAAATTGAAAACATTCGCTTAGAGGCACATGGTGATTTGTTACCAGTATATAGGAAGGGGATTGACCTTGTTATTAATCATACAATATATTTGACAAATAGAACTTATGGTATTTTATTTAATAAGTTTTATAATCATATACTTAAACAATTTGTAGATAAAATTTAAAATAAAATATATAATGGAAACAAATGAGAGTGATATTTTATTTTACATTAAATCCTATAGTTATTCAAATGCAAAAAAAAAACTTTTGATCTTTTTAAAACAGGTTTTACAGACTTTACAATCACAATATGATGATGCATATTTAAATACAATTGTTTTATCAACTGATGATAGTTGTATAACATCATTGATATTTACATTACTTTCTAATCAAACCACTTTACCTCATACAGGACAATACAAAAATTGTAATCAATTAGAAAATAATATTGTACAATATAAAGATATGTTACAATTTTTAAGTGAGAATGTATTTAAAGTTTTAAATTGTAAAGAATTAATATTTGAAAACTATATAGAACTGGATAATTTTATTAAAAGTGGAAAAGATGTTTTCGATATTTTAATAAAATGTAATATTGATGAAAAAATTAAAGCATTAGTAAAAACTAGTTCACAAATAAAACAATTGAGTAAAAATATGGATATTTCTCCTTTGCAGTCAATAGAAATAATTAATGATTTATTATTAAAAACTAAATCTTCTTCATTATATGAATTGAAAAATGGAGTTATTCAAGTGATTGAATTATTTGGTGGGCTAGATTTTAATTGGTCTCGTTTAAAACAAGAAAATCAAATAGAAGAAATGGATACAACTATATTTACACATGATAAAGAAACTTCCACAGATATACATGTGCTATTTGATAAAGCTACCCAAACTAGTAATTTAACTATAGATGGTAGTAAAATATTTTTTGCTGATACAGTTGTTAATATTTTAGATTTAAAAAATGTTGAGTTTGAAACATTAACTTATAGTATGATACAATCATTTTTAAATGAATATGTCCGTTCCTATTTAAAAAAGAATTTGTCGCCTGAAAAAGAAAAAAATATTCCTAATGTTGGTATTACAAGTAAATTGTTAGAATATGATGAAATGTGTAAACAATTTTCAACTATTCAAGAGGAATTGAAAATAGTGGACTTTAAACATGTAATTAATAAAATCAAATCCAACAATGATCTCGTTGAACAACTTTTTACACTATTTAATGTTAATGAAGAAGGAACATTATTTAACTTAATTGATCAACAAAATAAATTAGTTAAAACATTAAATTTAAATTATTCAAATTATAAACTTGTACAAGAGCAAATTAATACATTATTATCTCTTAATAATGATACCAGTTTGGTGAAATTGGTTAAGGATTTTAAAACATTATTTGATACATTTTTACAGTGTGATTTTAAACTGGTATTTTCATTAGAAAGTATAAACCACATTTTGAAAAAATGTAAACAGGATATAGATCAAGTTGAGTTGTTAACACATAAACTTACTACTAAAACATATGCATATGAACAACTGTCAATGAAATGTAAACCAATTTTATCATTAGAAAATGAAATGAATATTGACTTGATAGAAATAGTGGATTTTCTAAATAGGATTTATAAACAAAAACCATTAAATATAGATGTGAAATATTTTTTCAATGCATGTGAAAAAAGAATATCAATGTTTGAAGAGACTAGAAAAGAATATAATAAGTTAAAATCTGATAATATACAATATGTAACTGACATTGCAAATTTAGAGAAGGAATTATTGGATGTTAATAAATTAAAAATTGATATTATACACTGCAATCAAAAGATTAAAGAGCAGGAAAAGATAATAGAAGAATTAATATTAGAAAAAGAACATATTTATGATGAATTGTCAGACAGCCAAAGAGAAAATGAAGAATTTAAAAATGCTTTAGTTTTAGGTGAACAACATATTAAATCAATGCATGATTATATTGCAGACTTAGAGAATCAACTGCAGTCATAATCATGATGTTTTACTGTGATGAGTCACGATCAAAGATATCAGTGGTGTTGAAAAAACATAAAAAAATGAATAAATATGGAATAGAAAAATTTAAATTTATTTTTTTTGTATCAACAAAAAGTATGTTTTTAGATGTCATAAACTGGCCTAAAGATTTTTCATATTTTATATTTAGTGAAATAGCAGCCAATAAATATCCTGATGATTTTATTCAATTGGAAATACATCATTTAGATAGTGGTGTCAATGGTGTTTTTGACTGTGAGCATTTGATTGATTGTGAAGAGTTTGATTTATCTTTTCGTGATGTTTTTTATAAAACAAATAATCTGAAGGGAAGTTTTAAAGTTAAAATATTTAAATTTAGAGATGAGTGTAAATATAAAATTACAAAGATTAAATAAAATATATGAGTTTTATAATTAGTATTATTATTTTAATATGTTTTTACCTGATACTAGTCATAGATAAGAAAATATATCTAAACCTTTCAAATTTTCCCGGTAAACTGTCTCCACTTGTAAAATCAAACTGTCAGTTTCAACCAAAGAAGTGTCCTCATGAAGGAGTTCAGTGTGACTGTCAAGAGTATTGTAATAATAAAGATGCAAAAATTTATAAAAATAATATAAATTACTTTTGTTATATTCCACATTATTACTGGGGTTGCAATCAAGAATTTGGGACTTATGTATTTGATAAGCATTGGAAATGTCTTCCTAATTATAATGGGATATTTACAACATCTGGTGAACAAATAGCAGGAAAATATCCACACACAAATATCAATATGCTTGTAAACCATGTTGATTACAATGATCCATCTCAATATGAAATTGATTGTAGTGGGTTATATGATGAGTATAAAAACAAACTCATAAAAATTACTTTAAATGGGGGAATATCATTTTGTGTTAAGGATTACTGCTTAAACAACATTATAAACAATCCTACTAAGGGATATAATGTTGATACTGGCCTATGTGACTGTACAGAAAATACTCAAAACTTGATTGTGAAAGATAAAACTAGTCCTTGTGTTGTTGTCAACACTGATATTGATAAGAATATTCCAATAAAAATAAACTGTTATAATGAAAACCTATATATGAAAGATATGAAACATTATCTAATACCCTGTAATGGAGGAAAAGATTACTATACACTAAAAGATTTTAACTTTAAATTTGTAAAAATACATTCATAAGTTTTAATAAAAATGGCAATATACTATTGTAAAAATTGTAATTTATATTATAATTTTAAGTATTTAAAAGACATTAAAATCAATAATAGGTTATGTTTAATATGTTTATTAGAAACAATGGTAAAAATTTACTGCAACAATGAGGTTTTTTTAGACTCAGATAAGGGGAATATAATTAAAAAACCTTTAATATGTGATTATGGTTTTATTGATTTAATTTATTATGTATAATAAAAGAAATGGGATCATCTGTGAAAAATGATTTGATTGATATTTATTTTGCTGATGTAAGGAAGAGGTTTCCAAGACGTCGTTATGTATTAAAGGGAATAAATGATTTAATTCAATGTGATTTATGGACTTGCAAAGGTATAAGGAATTTAATGATGGGTATATATATATATTAACTGCAATAAATTGTTTTAGTAAATTTGCATATGCTGTTCCTCTAAAAACAAAAACAAGTAAAGAGGTAACAGATGCAATGAGTAAAATATTATTAAAAGTATTTCCAATGATTCGAAACATTCAAGTTGATCAAGGTACAGAATTCTACAATGAGAAGTTTAAAGCTTTGATGAACAAACATCACATTAATATGTATTCAGTTTATTCAGAAATAAAAGCTTCATTTGTAGAAAGATTCCATAGGACTTTACGAAAAATGATTGTAAAAGAAACATATTACAGAAACTCTCCAAAGTGGATTGATTTTTTACAGGATATACTAGATAAATATAATAATACAATTCATAGTGTAACTAAAATAGAACCTTCAAAGGTGTCATTTACAAATGAAAAAATTATTCTAAGACGTCTGTCTTCAAAAAAAAAAGTAAAGAAAAAAAAACCTAAATTTAAAGTGGGTGATTATGTACATATATCTAAAAAGAAACATGTTTTTGAAAAGGGAACTTTTAATTTTACACCACTTGTATTTCAAATAAGAGAGGTGGTATTAGAAGATGATCCTATAACTTACAGATTAAAAGACACAGAAGGTAAATGTGAGCCTATTAAAGGAACCTTCTATGAACAAGAACTAAAATTGGCTACACATGGCTTGACTTATGTTGTGGAAAAGGTAATAAAAGAAAAAAAAGTTCGTAAAAAACCATTTTTATTTGTAAAATGGTTAGGGTTTGATGATACAAAGTGGAATTCTTGGATACCAAAAGAAAATGTTGTTCAATGATTTATTTGTTAATTTTATTAAAAAGTTTTGTAATAGAACCACCTGTCTTGCAACTAAAACAATGAAATACACCTAATTTTAAATTTATACTCATACTAGGATTTTTATCCACATGAAAAATACAACAAGCTTTAAAAATATCTTCATGTGTTTGGAAATGTTTTTTTATAAAATTGCTTCTAGGATTATCACTAATCTTTGAGACATTTATAATCTTATTTTCTTTTATTGAAGGAGATTTTTTAACATGTTGAAGTAAATTGAATTGTTGTTTATAATTTTCTGGAAATTGTATACACTTACCAATAAATAAGATGCTTTTAGATTTTTCAATATCAATTTTATTTAAATAAAATCCATAATATATATTATCTATATATATAGTTGTAATTAAATGATGTTTAGGTAAATTGTCTTTTTCAGAATCATACTTAATAATAATAGAGTTGTTGTTGTTCATAAATATCATGATAAATGAAAAAAAACTTGTTCTCATGTACAAATAAATGCAATATATTTGTCAAATAAATAAAATATTGGATTATGTATTAATAAACATAGTACATAAAAATAGTAAAAGTATAAATGAGAAGTGGTAAATAATAATTGTGTAGTTCCTGATTTTGTATTAACTACAATATCACTGTCACTTTCATTACTAAATTGTATAAATGTCATATAGTTGCTATGTTTTCTTATAAATTTTCCACTCATATGTTGATGATCAAATAACAATTTCCAATCTAGTTTGTCTTTAAAATGTTCAATATAGTCTTCAGAAAGATTTTGAGATTCACTAATAACATCCCAACATTTATTAAAATCAATAATGCTTGTAATTTCAGTCAGGAAATATTCTGGAAATTGTTGTCTTTTAAGAATATAAGTCCAAATGACACGATGAAAATATATTCGTAACATCTCAATTGTAAAAAAATAATGCAATGAAAGAATTTCCCAATCTATATATCTATCAAATTTTTGAACAAATTCATCTGTTAAAACTCCTTGAGGGACTCTAGGTTCTTGTGAAATTAAGCTCCATACTGTAGTATTTGATGATTGCACCATGGTTAAATATGTGTGTGACTAAGTTTTTTAACCTTTTTATATAAACAGTTTGTCTAATTGTATCACTAAATCATTAAATTGTCTTTTAAGAAAATAGTTTCTTATATTAAACCAATCTGTACAAAGTAAAATATTAAAATTATCACTTAGTATTGGTAAATTATGTAGTTTTAAAATTTGTGTTGAATTATTGTCAAATGTAAATGGTATATCAATTACAAAATAAATACATTTATAAGATTTATTATTACCAGAAACATATTTATAACTAATTTGATCTATAACTTTAATTGAATTTAAATTCAAATTAATTCCAGTTTCTTCAGAAAATTCTCTCAATGCACAGTTAAAAGGTGTTTCATTTCTTTCTTGTACACCTTTTGGAAATTCTAAAATAGTATTATAACCAATATACATACTAAAAGTCATATCCATTTTAGAATTATCATATGATATATTATTATTATTATTCAATCGATTATAGAGTGCATAATTAATCCTACTTAGGACTATAGTCTTTTTCAAGTATCTATCTATAAGAATTATTCCATATCTTTTTGATATCATTGTTGTTTGAAATGGTCTTGTTTTAAAAACAGCAAGTAATGTTTCTGAGGAATACAAACATCAGTTTGATCATAATATTTAAATAATATACTATCCTTTTTACAAAAACATTTATCATTAATTACATAATCACAAAATCTTGTATGTTTTGAACAATCTTCTCCATAATATAACAAATTACAAACACATTTATATACAACCAATTTTTTATTATTATCATATATTGCTCTTAGATTACCAAAAATACATTTAGGTTTTGGTGTGTTTAATATATTTTCAGTGCAAATCCCCTCAGAACAAGTCCAGGATAATATTTTATTATTACAAACCTGTAAACATTCTTTATCTGAATGACAATGAAACTTTTTCATTAGACAGTCAGATATTTCATACTTATGATCACTTAATAATATATCATCAAAAATTGATAAATTATTTTTATCACTTTCATATTCAAGAGATTTTTTTATAATTTTAGGTTTTTCAGTATTTTGAAATAATAATATTAAAAGTAACCCAATAGATGTAAAAAGAATTGTTTTGCCAAAGATCATATTTTTATTATAATAAAAATAACCAATGATTAATTATATGACATTATATGTAATTATTTTCTTAGTTATAGTACTTGGTATTGGTATATATTTAGTATATAAAAAATATAAATCTAAAACTGATGTAAATGAAGAAAAGAAACAAGATGATAAGAGACAAAATTCCCCAGAAGGTGGAGCTGGTAATACCAATTCCCCAGGAGGTGGAGCTGGTAATACCAATTCCCCAGGAGGTGGAGCTGGTAATACCAATTCCCCAGGAGGTGGAGCTGGTGGTAAGAAAAAGGAAACCCCACCAACAAGTTAGAAGATAAAATAAATAAATCCAAATTATTTAAAAAATATAATATAATATTAGTTAGGAACTTCAATATCTAAAATGTTTTTTTATTTATAAAAAAAATAGAAACATGTTTGATATTATGTCTCTTGGACTTGGTGCAGCTGTTGGGATAGTAATTGGAGTTTTACTTTATATTGCATATAAGAAATTTATGGGTTAGTTAACTATTACCAGTGAAATATTCTTTTGAATTTTAAACAATAAAGTAAATATCTTAAATCATCTACTTCATTAAATAAAATATGTTTTTGAAATAATTTAAATCTGTCAGTAATAGAGTGATTTTTTGTTATTCTTTTGTCTTGTAATAATTCAATTCCAGAAATAATTTTCATAATTTTTTTATTTATTAAAATTTTCTAAAATATTCATAGCTTTAAAAAAATATTCCTTATTTTTAAGTTTGTTATTATAATATTTAATATTTTTAATTATTTTGTATAATTCAAAACATTTTAATAACTTAGATTTTTCGTGTTTATCGTCGGGTAGTGATGAAATTCCAAATAATTGCCAAAGTATATCTTGGTTGGTATATAAATAAGTAAAACATTTTTCATTTTCTTTGTATTTTTTTATTTTATTTATAAGGACTTTGGTAATTACTCCATTGTATGCTTCAATTTTATTTTTTCTAAATCTTTCTTTATCAAATTTTTTTTGTAATATAGTTCTACAATTATTATTACCATTTTGGATTGAACATAATTCTGAAAAGATTTTACTCTTACCATCTATTACAAATATCCAGTCATAAAAACTAACACTCATTTATTTTTAAAAAAAATTAAAAATAATGGTTATTAAACGTTTTCATGGTTCTAATGCAGTCATTGAAGGAGAAAGATTTGGACTTGATTTAGTATTAAAAAATCCCCATCTTATTCATTGGATTCCAACTTGTTATAATATAGCAAATCATGAGTTTTCTAATCCAAATAGAGCAATCTTTGAATATAATTTTGAACTAAAATATATAACAAAACATACTATGTTTTCTAATTGTATAGTAGATTTTGTACATTATTCTAATATTAAAAATATTCCTTTTAGTACAAGTATGATTTTTAAGTCAAATATTATTTCATTCCTAATTATAATTTTACTCTGGTATATTATTTATTTCTAAGTTTGTAAAACCTTTCATATTGCTCTTTATATTGGTCCATACTCAATTGCTCACGTTCATTCATAGGTTTACAATTATTATGAAGTAAACTATAAAATTCAAAAAGATTATTATTTTTTGCATAAACTAATGATTCAATTGGAAGAATTAATTGAAATGGTCGGTTAAAATCTTCTTCTTCATTAAATTTAAATAAACTTGAATAATGATATCTACATATTGAACAAGGTAGTAATAAATCTAAAAATCCAGTTAAAATGCATAAAGACTCCTGATATTTTTCTTTTAATTTTGATATAGTCATCTTATCTACAACTAATGTTGTATAATGTAATACCACCCAATATGAGCTACCCCAAATAGCTGTTCCACTTACTTTATTACTTATAGTTTTATATAGCTCATAGCTTGGAATTGCATCTATTGATTGTTTCACTGAACCCATAGGGAAATATTTAGAAAGAGTATTGAGAAATAAATTAGAGTGTTCATTAGACATATATTTTTCAATTGTTACAAATGGATATAACTCATTAATTAAAAAACTATTAATTTTTTTTAACTTTTGTATATTTTGTTTGTATAAATCATAATTTAGTTCTATTTCTATATCTAAAACACAATTAATAATTAAAGTCAAAACATCAAATAGATAAGTTTCATTTTGTAGGAGTTCTATTCTACTAGCTTCAATACCATTTCCCTCATTAACATAAAGATTTGGTAAAATACTCAAAGTTAACCAATTATAAATCACAAATGGTAAATATATAGCAGGATAATTCATATAAAAATTTTCAAATTTTAATACATCTCTATATTTTACGAATACACATTCAGATAAATCAGACATTTTTTATATATTATTTTATTAAATTACTACTTTATTTACTTCTAGAACGAGATCGACTACGTGACCTTGACCTTCTTTGTTTTCTTCTTGGGCATCTTTTTTTTCTAAGTTTAGTAAATGATTTTGGTAACTTTTCATCAGTATATTTTAAATATCCAACAGTAGAAGGTTTTCTCCTTTTGACTTTTATGCATGTACATAATGCAGTCTTTGATTTTTTTGATCTTTTCATAATTTTATTTATACACTAAAAACTATTTTATTCAAAGACTTGCTTACATATTTTAAAGATTTTATATTAACACTCTCTTAATAGTATTTCCCATAAATTTATGACTGTAAAATATTTAAATATTTTACTATATTTAAAATAATTTTTGATTTATATCTAAGAAATAAACAATTCTGTGATGTAAGTATTTGAAGGAGTATTTGTATTCAACCCTACCCCATTCCCCATTTGCTTTATATTTTATTTTATTACATTGTAAATGAGTCATATTAAAAAAAATATATTAATATATAAGTAATAAGGAAATGAAATAAAAATTGAAAATAGAATAAAATTTATTTACAATTGTATACTTAAGATAAAATATTGTAAATCATAGTTTACATCTTACCTTACATATGTAACTTAATAAACTATGTCTTTAAATTATAAGGTAATTTTAAAAATAGAAACATTACTATCATTATTATATAATTTTCCATTTTATATTATATTCTTGGGTGTGTGTAAGTTTAGTTGGAATAACTTAGTACCAGTTTAGATGGTAAAATAATAAAACTACCTTTTTTATGATGTCACCAAAGGAATTCTAGGATTGGACTTAGCCCATTATCACAGGCTGACAAAGGGGAGTTGTGTTCAGTATGATGGATTGTAGGACACTATTAAGGTCCACCAGTCATACATCATTACATGTCTATGTTGGATTGTAACCGCCAACACAGTTTAAGGTTTTTTTAAAAATTATTTTAGAAGTAGATAGTAAATTAGAAAAAGCCCATTATCACAGGCAAGGGTTTGGGGAACTATCTACTTTTGATTCCATATGATGACACCACTTAAAATTAAAAAAGACAATTGAAAATAACCTATTATTATAGGTAAAAATAAATAAACTGGTAACTAAGTTTATAAGGGGATTTTATATGACTGGATTGTAATTATTATAGAAAAGTTTAAATAAATTTTAAAGTGATATTAATGTTATTCTATTTTTAACATTACCCAATAATTTTACAATATATAATAACCTTGTTTACTTACAATAATATACCATCTTTGATTGATTATAGAACAGTAAAGTGTACATCTAACTTTACTTTTCAGACAAATATTTCCTTATCTCTAGATACAAAATTGAACTATAAGGCAATAGTAAAAATAAAACCAACATTATTATTACCTAATTTTTAATTTTTAATTATATTCTTGGGTGTGTGTGAGTTTAATTAGATTAACTAAGCACCAGTTTCGATAGCAAAATAATAAAAAAAGACTCACAATAGCAGACAATAAAAAAAACTGCTTATTTATGATATTACCATTGGAATTCTAAGATTTGACATAGCCCATTATCACAGGCTGACATAGAGGAGGTATGTTCAGTATGATGGATTGTAGGACACTTTTAAGGTCCACCAGTCATACATCATTACATGTCTGTGTTGGATTGTAACCGCCAACACAGTTTAAGGGGAATTTATAAAAAAATATTTGAAAGTAAATAGTAAAAAAGCCCATTATCACAGGCAAGAGTACTAGTAACTATCTACTTTTGGATTCCAAATGATGATATCACTTAAAATTAGGATAGACAATTAGAAATAATTATTTTTGGCAAAAATAAATAACTGGTGACTTAGTTTGAGAGGAGATTTAGAATGATTGAATTATAGTTGTTATGGAAAAGTTTCAACAAATATTAAAGTAATATTTGTGTTATTCTATTTTTAGTATCACCTAATAGCTTTACAATAAAAATAACTTATACTAAACAACTATCTTGTACAAGATATTATGTATTAGTGTGAACATGTATTGATATTTGTAGTGTAAGTGTAGTTAGATGGTTACTTATTACTCCTTAAATAATCAAAGATTGAATTTAAAAATATATTTTTAAATTATTATTATAATTTTTGATTTTGTTTAGTTAAATATAAATAGAATTTAAAATGTACATGACAATTTATAATAATATAGGTTAAGTAAAAACTTAATTTTTTGTTAAAATCATCAAAATAATATTAATAGAATTGCAATAATAAAACAAAAATATTCTTTTGAAATCTATATTCAAAACTCTCTAAACATTAACTATATTTTTAACAAAAGTTAGCCAATGCTTTTTTTTTGTTGTAAATGTTTTATATTTATCCTTTGAAATGTACCATCTGGGAAGAAGACTTTAAATCTTTGTACTTTATGTTTTTTATGTTTTTTTAATGTTATTAGTGATTTTTGAACATATTTTTGTTTGTTTTTAAAATGACAAGTCTTATTTCCCATTAAATTATAAAATGGATATTCTTTAAATTTTTTATCTTCAATATTTATTCTTATTAGTTCAGTTTGAACAGCAATATCATTTTTAACTACAGTTGTATTAATTACCTCCTTTGGAAGAGATATTGATGTAAACATGATTGGTGAATGTATATTGTTGTAGTAATTATCAATTACTTCATTTAAAGCCTCATTTAATATTAATTCAGTTTGTACAGCAATATCATTTCTAATTATAGTTTTATTAATTGTTCCCTTTAAAGGAGGTGTGGATGTAAATGTGATTGGTGAATAGATATTGTTATAATCATTATCAATTACTTCATTTAAAGCTTCTAAGAGAGGATCCCATGAGGAAACAAATGTTTTTGTTTCACCACGAATGTTACACTTGATATTAACTAATTTAAATTCCATGTTATTTTTCAGTTTAGGATTGATGGGAAGTAGATTAAGATTATCTTCATCTATAACCAGTTGCTTCATAATTTTTTTATTTTTGAAATATGTTTTTTTCAGTGTTCTACAATAACGTAGTGTTGAAGCAATATATTTTCTATAAGACTTACTGTCAAAAGTAATGTTTATAATTGGTTTATTTATTGCTAATTGTTCTCCATACCAACATACATAGACCCCACATTCTACACTTCCTGGTAATTGATGAATAGCAGGTGTGGATCCTGTTACAATCCACATATCTTTATTGAATGATACATTTAATTCATTTGCTAAACAAATTAAATACTCTTTTAGTTTTAAGCCAATTTCTAGTCTATATTTACCTATAGAATCTACACAATGAATGATTTCTTTTTTTGGCCAAGCTGCTGCAAGAATCCAGTGGCTCTCATTTGTTATAAAAATTGGAAAAAATATAATATCTTTCAAGAAGAGGTTTATTTTTTTATTCCATTTTTTTACACGTTGAAACCCTCCTTGACAATAAGCTTCAAAGAAAAAAGAATCAAATGACCAAACTCTGAAAGGATTAGGATATAATACACTACGTCGCTCAATAATTCTAAAATATGATGATATTATTTCATCTATTATTTTGGAGTTTTTTGTAAGTAATGAAATCATATTTGATTCTGAAATATTAATAATTGATCGTAGGGTTTCCATTTTCATTCAAGAGTGTTATTATAAAATCAATTGTATAAAAATTATAAATCCTTATCCAATAGATATCAAAACCACTTTAAATAACAAGACCAAATTTTCTTGCATATGTTTTGTTTTATATATATATATATATGTATATTTATAAAAATGATAAATGGAACTATAAGTGAAATATTACAAAATCTAGTTTACTTGATATGTTTATGGTGTCAATATCATAAACGTTTAATAAAAACTTATATGAATATTTTAGAAAATGTTATAAAATTGAAAGAATATCTTCAAATACATATGACAGAAAAAAAATTGTATACATATGAAGAAAATCAAAGTTTAGAGTATATATTATTAATTGTATCTTTGATATACAACAGTACTGAGTGTATGATCAAATATGAAAAAAAGGTTTTTAATTATATATCAACAATAACAAATAATATCAATCAAATTCCACCTAGTATAACTGGTGTAACATTTGTTTGGAAACCAGAAAAAAATAATTTTCTATTTATACTTTTAAAGGAATGTCATGAAATTAATAAATCAATATTAAAATTTTCAAATATTTGTAAATACATTTATTAAATGTCATAAAAGTTATAAACAGTATATATATTTGTATATTAATTTATTTTTTATTTAATTCTTCATGTATTAACTTATTAATATATTTAAAAATATAGTGATGAAATCAAATTTAGAAAAATTAATTAGTCAAAACTTACAATATATAACTCTACAGTCAATTAAAGATGAATTCATCCAAGTAAACCAATTTTATAAATTATATATTACAGACATTGACTTTTATATAGATTCAATTAATACAATTATTCAAGAAATTGATAGTTTTTATAAATATATTTACAGTTTGTGTCTTCAAAGAATAGATGGGTTAATGTGTTTATCTGATATTGGACCTATATTTATATTTACATTAAGATATTTAGAATTTGTTAAAATTCAATGGAAATATTATAGATTGAGATTTAAAATATTTTTTAATACATTTAATAAATTTATTTCACATTTTTATTTGAAAATTAAATTAAACTTACAATTGACATAATTTTTAAAATATATTTTCTAAGATTCTAATACATAAATTAGGTAAAAATAATACCAAATAACCTAAATTAGAGCCTTAAACACCTAAATATGGTATTTTAAGAGCCTGTTGAGGTACCTAAATTAGGTACCTAAAATAATCTAAAAAGTATAATTTTTTTCATTTGATCTAAAACTTTTTATTTTTTCTGTTGAAGTCAGATCTGTAACTTGTTAAGTTTTACTTGTTTGTTTGTTTTATCTTATTACTAATTTTCTAATTATTGATGAGCTGAATGCAAAAACTAAATCCAAAATAATTAAAACTATAGATTTTGGTAGTAACTCATAAAAAGTTGGGCTATATTAATTAAACCCACAATGTTTTTAGTAGCTTTATAAGGACTTGGGGCTAATTCACTAAGTTTCACATACAATAAGACATTTTCATCTGACATAGTATTACTAGTTGAATAGAATTTTGACAAAACTTATATATAATACCTATGGAGACACTGTATGAATTATGTAAATTTAAATTATTAAAAATATATAAAAATGGAAAATATTTAACAAAATTATACTTACCTAATTTTATTGTGGATGATTTAATTGAAGATCATATATGTTATATTATTTGTAATAAATATAAAACTAGAGGGTATTGTATAAACTTTATGGAGAAATGTTTTAGTTTGTCATTTGATTATGTTTTATATTGTAGTACTATAGTGTGTTGGAAATGTAATCAAACTTATCAGATGAAAGGTGAATATTTTGAAAGATTTTCTGATAAGTTAGATTATTGTAATCTTTGTAAATTACAAATATCTATTCTTCACTGTAATTGTTTTTAGAATAATTTTATTAAAAGAGTTAGAAAAACTAAAAAGGAAATCACTACTCTATAATAAAGGTGAAAGTTATTTAGAATTGAGAAAGTACAGAAAACAACCAAAAATATAAGAACATATTTTAAAATATTTACAAAGAAATTACTTAGAGATGATGATAGTTGTTTAGTAACAACACTAAGAACATCATACCAATGTAATTCAACACACACATACTTAAAAGTATCATCTGTTCTTTTTATACAATTATTCTCAGTACATAAACCTTTTAAACAGACTTCATTACAAAATATTCCATTTATAGAAGATTGACTTTCACTGTTTTTGTCACAACCCTTGATTTTACATAGTAATTTATATTCTCCAGATGGTGTAAGTTTATAACGATAACAACCAGAAAGATTGTGGGCTGCTTGGAACAAGTAGTTTCCTACAGTAGCTAAAGTTAAAGTTATTACAGATAATTTTAATTTATGTCTATTGACTAATTTAATAAAAGTTTTTACTTTATTCTTTAACTCTTCATTTGTATTTATTAATGAATTTAATTCATCAGCATTCTTTGGTAAAATGTGTAGATTTAAATCTTCCAATATGTGAGATTTTTTAAAAAAATCATGAACCACCATTGCAGAAACTATACCCTTAGAGTTTTCAAGTTCAGTTTGAAATAGTTTAATTTCATTTTTAGGAAGATTTTCATTTAACATTAACTTTTTTAAAGCACTATCAAAATTATTATTGTTTTCAATTTCTTTTATAAAGTTTTTGATATTGACTTCATTAATGGTATTTTTTGATAGAATTCTATGTAAATTTGGACTGTAAATTTTTAATTCAGGAGAGGTAGATCCTTTAAGGTATTTTACAAAAGCTTTTAACATTGTTTACTTTTTATAAAGTAAATAATATTTAAATTTTATGTGGTGGTATAAAAATAATAACTCTAATCCCATTAGACCATATAGTATTAATTGTTTTACATCACAAGATTGAAATAAAACTAAAATTATTGAGTTAAATATAAAATATAAACATAATATTGTAGCTAAGTACATTTTTAATATGATAATATTAGTTATTGAAACATATGATTCCCAAATCAAAAATCCTTCGATTGTTTTAGATTACTATTTTGGTTTTAATCAAACTAATTTAAAAACATGGCTTAAAACACTCAATTATTCTAAATGTTTTTCTCTAAAAGATTTTAAAAAAGATGGTTGTAAAATAGATACTGTAAAATCACAACATTCCATTGAAATAAAAAAAAATCACCTAATATTTTTAGGATCTGCTTTATTTGATAACAGAGAAAATTTAAATAAAATTGAAAATGTTATTATTTATCCTTTTGATAAACTTAATATTTTAAAAAATGAGTTTATAAAAGAAATTTTAGTTAATCAGTTATCAGTTGAAAACATAATATGACAAATAATAATAATGATGAAAACAAATGTAATAGAATTAATGAAATATTAAATGTTTATGTAGAGAAATTTAGTATAACTCTGCTTCAACAAATAGATAGGGTAGTTGATAATATTAAATATCAAAATGGTTTTGATAATTTGTGCTACAAAGTTGAGAAATTTATAATAATTTCTAACAACTTAAATAACATTAATATAGTAATTGATAGTAAAATAAAACATGAACAAGTTGAAGATAATATGATATATATAAATATAAATCCATTAATACTGATTGAAGCTGATAGTTCAGCTAATATAAATATGATAAATAAAAATATTTCATCTTTATTCTTTGTATATTTTGAAAGGTTATTATTAGATATATTACAAACTGTAAATAATGTACAAAATATTATCATACAAAACAACTATATTTGTAAACAATTTTACAAGCAAATAAAAAAGATACCAATATCATGTATAGTTACAGTAAGGTAAAATAAAACAAACTAATTAAATTTTAAAACATTTATTTATAACTTAGTTAATTGTAAATATGTTTGTATTCTTAGAACATTTTCAAGAGCACAAGAAAAAAGGGGTACATGAAATTGATGAAAAGGACAGTTATTATAAATATATTTAGATTTCAATTTCTTAAGTG
Organism: Macrosteles quadrilineatus; assembly: GCF_028750875.1. Taxonomy (NCBI): domain Eukaryota; kingdom Metazoa; phylum Arthropoda; class Insecta; order Hemiptera; family Cicadellidae; genus Macrosteles; species Macrosteles quadrilineatus. Next base: position 36,411 of record NW_026542836.1, read on the forward strand.
ATGGAATGTAATCTAAATCTTCTACATATGCTTTCTTGAAAAGATGTTGTATAAATATTTGTTTTTCTTTCCCCTTGATCAAAACATAATTGTAAGAAAATATTTTATTCAATTCTTTTTTTACATATTTAAATGAAGTGTTGCCATAGTTCCATGGAATGCCATGATAAAACTTTGAATTGTAGTTTGCTTGTCTCATGTAGGTTGGTGATAACTTTGAAATTACATATGGTTGTTGAACAAACCAATGAAAAAGTAAACTGTTGCTGATGTCAGTCACTGCAATTTCTTTGATGATAAAATTGTTATTGTTGTCTTTAAAACCTTGAAAATCCAGTATATAAGTATAACTCATCTTGAGTAATTAGATTTTTAGACTGATACTAGTATTTGCTTGTTCATATATTATATACATTCTAATAATTTTATATTCTAGAACTTTTTACATTTGAATTTAATAAATTAATTATTTTAAAATCAAAAATGTTGATAAATATATACAATTCAATAGTTAAGTTTTCATTTTAAAAGTAATTTATATATTTTTATTAGTTAGATGATTAAAAATCATTTTAAATATTTAAATATCATCAATTTCATCATCATATTCACTTGATGTTGTAATATCAGAGACATTTGATATCATATGAGATGATTGTATTAAACACCACAGTTTCATTGTATCACTTAAAACATTATCATCTTTTATGTAAACTCCAGTTATAAGAATATTTATTAATCCAGATAATTTATTAGAATATGATAAGTAAATATTTTCATCAGGATGTATCTTAGGGTGTGATATTGTAAATTTTCGTTCATTTTGTTCTTCTTGATTGAACATAATAAATTTACCCGTACTTTCATCAATATAAAATCGTAGCTTATTAAAATCTTTATGATTATAAACAAAATTATTGTAAAGACAAGGGACTAAATTTGTATTTGGTCTATTATAACACAATTGTGTAGAATAGACTTCTTCAAAACGTTTTTTAGCTTGTGAACATTTAAAATGTATACTTTGATATCTAGAATCCTCTTGATTTCCTGAACAAGTACTTATTCCACCAAATCGAAGTACTAATCTACAATCATCTGTAAAAAGAGGTTTTTTCAAAACATCATAAAGATTTGTTTTAATTTTTTGAGTCAATATATTTCTTAATGTTTCATTTTGAATATCAGCATGTCCCCTAAAATTACATTTTACAATGTTAGAGTTATCAGTTCCATATGATTTTTCAAAAAAAGACATATTTTCTACATATATTCCATTTATATTATTACTATTAAATCTCTGAAATCCATAAATTATTCCATTTTTTACATTTGCAGATGGACGATTATTAAATTTAAACAATCGACCACTTATTTCATTGGCTAGTATATTTTGGTATTCAATGTATGAGTAGGTTGAAGTCATTTTACTATATGAGAAATATTTCATGGCTGTCAACTTAAATAGGACATTTTTATTCAAATTTAAAATTTTTTTAAATTCCGATAAATATTTAATTTATTATTTTATATTAATAATAAAGAAATATTAAAACTTTAACTCAACTTAAATAGAAAGTAAATATTAAGTTGAGAAATTAAATTTAAAAAAAACATTGAATAATAATTATGAACAAGTGTATTAAGTATTCACAGAGGGCTGCAATAAGTAATCAAATTATTAAGCTGAAGATGTCAAATCATTTTTATTTTAGAAATGTAATGATATTAAAAATACCATGGGATTACAACAAATACAATGGACCACCAACAAATAGTTTTCTTAAGACTTATCCACATGATTATATATTTTCATTTGACGAAGATGGATGTAATAATATTGCTGCATTTTGTATTGAAGGTGTAGTGTATCCCCACTGTCAGTTTCCATCACTACAAAACAATATGATTTGTAAATCAAATTATAATAATAATAAAGTACAATTTTGTCAAGATAACTGTTTTAGAGCAAGTGAACCATTAGATGTATATTTTGACAAAAAAAATAAATCATGTAAATTAATAAATCTACCAAAAAAGATATTTTGTTTAAAGCCTAGTAATGATAAATCAATTCCACCACTGATTTGGAATCAAAATCTAAATGAATGTTTTATGTCTCCTGAATATTGTCAATATTTTGGTTTATCTTTTAATTCAGATAATAATGAGTGTTACCTTCCAGGAGTGCAAAGTTTTTTTGAAAAATATACATTTGGGAAAACATTAATTCGATCAATACTACATCCCACATTAATTTTCTATCATAAAACAACAGATTTAATTTCCCAATATCAATGTAGTCAAACTAAATCAGAGATAGTTTTGAGTGATGTGATGAATGAGTTTGCAAATATGACTAAAGATTTTATAATTGGTTCTATACCAGAAATATCACTTCATATTAGTAATTTATCCCTTCAATATCTTTATAAATTTACTAATAATATAACAGATTATATGTCTAAACACATAATTCTTGCTGAGATGAACAATATAGTGGCAGACACATTATTATTGAATACATTAAAGGTCTTAGGTGTTTGTACTGAAGTGGTTGGTAACTGGGAACTGTTTATAATGTATTTTATAGGATTTGCATTAGATGTATTAGATACTCTTAAATTAAATAAAGCCTTAACTTCCTCAGATTTTAAAACTTTAATGAATAATTTTGATACAAGTTTCAATGATAAATTCCAAATTCAAAACATTACTCCAGAAGTTTTATTAGACTTTGAAGTGGTTAAACTAAAACTAAAAAAACAAATCTCAAAAGCTTATGACCTAAAATATGGTGGAATGACTAAGTTTATTGACATAGTAAAGTTATATATGGAAGATGATCAAACTGTTGATAATTTTCAGAATGTGAACATTAAAAATATTGATATTTCTCAGAATGAGAACATAAAAAATATAAAATTAGATAATATAAAACCAAATATTTTAACATGTACAATTGTAGCTTTAATTATAGTTTTTCCATTGGGAACAATTTCATTGAGTTTGTCAATAATAATGTTTATTATAATAATGGTTTTGTTATTAGTAAGAGGTACACCTATTACTTATAAGATTGAATAAAAGTCAAAATTGTATTGACAACATTTTGATTTTTAGACATAATCTTACCATCTTCAATTGAATTTTTTTCATAAGATATTCCATCTACAATATAAAACCAAATATTTTAACATGTACAATTGTAGCTTTAATTATAGTTTTTCCATTGGGAACAATTTCATTGAGTTTGTCAATAATAATGTTTATTATAATAATGGTTTTGTTATTAGTAAGAGGTACACCTATTACTTATAAGATTGAATAAAAGTCAAAATTGTATTGACAACATTTTGATTTTTAGACATAATCTTACCATCTTCAATTGAATTTTTTTCATAAGATATTCCATCTACAATAATATAAGGTACATGAAGTTTATCTAAACTTTCCTCATATAGTTCCTCAAGAGCTTTTAAATATAATTTATCAATTTTTCCTCTTTCTTCACGTCTAGCTCGTTTATTCAATCTTTCATAACAAACATTATAGTCAGTTTTTATATAGATAAATAATATTTTTTTGTAATTATCTATTATACTAGAATATATTTTCTTAAAATCCTGTAATATAAGAGACTCAGCAGAATTAAAGATATTTTTACTTAAATATTTACAAAATATTTCAAATATACTAAATGAACTTCGTTCCATAATAACAATTGAATTATTTAATGAATGTATAAGGGCATTTCTTTCAATGTCAGCAAAATTTAATAAAGCATTTATTTGAAAAACAAATGCCCATTTCTTTGTATTTTTATAATATACCTCTAATAAATTTATTCCTCCAACTCTTTTCCACTTTTCAACTGGTTCTGTATATAACACTACATTAAACCCCTTTGATTTTAATAAACTGTAAAGATTATTACAAAATGTGGACTTTCCACAAGCAATGTTACCATCTACACATAAAATCATTAATAAAAATGCAAGAAGTTGTTATAGAATCTCTTATATTAAGGTCTATTATTGAAAATGAAAATAAAAAAGCAAAAAAACTACTTTGCAAATTCTTAAAAGATATTTTTAATCACCTCTCTTTAATTAAAAATATAGAATATAATCATATTAAATCATTTACACTTGTAACTGATGCTATATTTTACTTATTAACAAAAGATGAAACTCAATATTTGTCATGGCACTCATACTATAAGAATTTAGAAGAATGTATAGAAGATATTAAATTTCCTCATCGTTTAAAATCAACTATAACAATTTTAAGTAATTATCATCAAACATCACCATTAATGACTAAATATTCAAATGAGAAATTATTATTTAAAATTATTCATAAATTATTAAATTTATTTCAAACACAGCCCATGGATATTGAATATTTGCAAGATAAAGACTGTATAGATAAATTAAATGCTCTAAAAACATTCACTAATTTATCTGCTGATTCCAGTCTTGATGATTTTAAACAATTTGTTACATCATTTAATAGCAGTTTAATGATTTTAAAAAATATTGGCTCACGTTTTCCAATAGTTTATAATGATTTTTCACAGTTTTTAAATCATTTAAATACATATACTGAAGATTTATTATATATTATACAAGTGGATTCATTTATAAATCTTAAAGAATTAATAGAAAAAATAAATATAACTTTTAATATAAAAAAACTTGAAGAGTTATTTGCCTTTGAAAATGATATAAAATTATCAAGTACATTTAACAAATTACTTTTAGATTACAACATTAATGTAGAAGATGTTAAAAATTTATCCTTTAAGGAGTGTATAAATTTATATTCAAGAAAATATTTTGTTTCTAATTTGCGAAATATTGAAGAAATAGATGTCAAAACTGATTGGATATGTTTTAAAAAAATTCAAACTTTTATTGACTCTCAAGGTGACAATAGTGAGTTAACTGAATTCAAAATTGATGTTTTAACATTAATTGGATCACAGAATTTTAATGTATTAGAGGAGTTTCTTAAACAATTTGGAGTGTTAAATATTGTAACAGCAATTAAAGAACTTAACAATCTATATAGTATTATTGGAGAAGGAGATGTAACTGTATTTAATAGAAATATGAAGAGCTATGTTGATTCTCTTAACAACACAATAAATAATACTATGCAAGAAGTGTTAAATGTAATTAAAATATTAAAATGTAATTCTCTTTCTGAAGTTACAATGATGATACAAGATGTAATAAGTATAAGTGGTGTTGATAATTGGCAATTGTTTCATGGTCAGTTGGTTGAATTAAAGGATAGATTCAAAGATATATATGATGAAGAAATTTCTTTAACTGAAGTTACAACATTAATACTTTCTATAAAAGAATGTCAAGTTAATACTGACCTAATTCAAGGAGATACTTTAAATGACAAATTAGAATATCTTAATAAACACTTACTGGCTAAACTTAATGTTCTATGTCCAAATATAACATTTGATGAACTGGTAAAATTTTTAACAAAACTTGTAGAACAATCCAAAATTAAAGATAAATTAGATAAAAACTCAATAAAAGTAATCTTGGATAGAATTAAGAATTACAATAAACTTTCAACTGAGTTTGAAGAAATTAAAAAAGAAAACTTCAAATTAGTTGAAACCATAAGTGAAAATGAAAAAGAGTGGTCTATTGAATCACAAGAGAAAATAAAGTTTCAAGAGTTAAATAAAAAATTAATAGATGAAATTAAAGCTTTAAAAGAAGAAAAATACAACCTTGAAATATTTCAAGAAAACCAATCTTCAGAGATACAAAAGAAAACACAACAATTTGAAGAACTTAAGAAAGACCTTGATGAGTTACAGGAAAATTATGATGTATTGCAGAATGATTATAGTGAAATTTCTGCTAAGAAAAAAATTGGTGTAAGTCTTCCTCTTAAACGAGATGTACAATCACTAAATGAGAGTACAAGTTTTGAAAGTATAAATGTACCTCGTAAACGAAGTCGAGAGAGATCACCAGATGGATCACCAGAAAGTAAGCGAAAAGGAAATAATAATGAAACAAGTTAATTTTACATGAAAGATTTATTGATCAAAAAAGTGATTAAAATTATTACAATATTCAACGATATATAACACTAAATAACAACAAATGAAACCTATTGTACAAAGTTTTAATATATTACATATTCTGTGTTTCTTTTTTTTTCTATAAATGACTTACATTTGCAAATGCAGTATGAAAAACTCTTACATTGGCTACAACTTTGACCATCAACTTGATCATCAGGAACCAAAAAACACTTCTTCTCACAACATTACAGATCCATTGTATATACTGTATTAACAGTAAATTAAAATTAATATATAAATGGATTTTACAAGAGTCTCTTATATAATATTAATATTATAAATTTAATTATAGTAAACCAATCCTGTATCTCTACAAATTCCACATTTAGTATTTATTTGTTTTGAACATTCTTGACAAATTACATGACCACACTGAATATGACATAATTGTTTACACTCCAAACATATAGGACAATTCCCTCTAATATGATTTGAGAAAGTAATTTGTAACATTTCATTAATACGATAGTTTTTAAAAACCAACAAACCAAATATTTTATTTTTCATAGTTTTTTGTTAGTTTAATATTCAAGTAAATATTTATTAATTTAAATTACACACTGTAAGGTTATAAATACTTTTTATTTAATAAGATTACAAAATACATCAAATATTTATAAAAAATAATCTATGGAAAATGTGTGTCCCTGCATGGTGAAAATCCTACTCTTCTCTGTCCCTGTATGGTGAAAATCCTACTCTTCTCCCTCCACTTCCTCAACATAATCCTCTTCTTCATTGCCATCCTCTAAACTCATATCTAATCCCGGTTTTCTAAATTTAACAATTAAGAAATCTATATCTTTTATTTCAATCTCTTCTAATTCCTCCAATTTAATGTATGGGCCATCTAAATCTTTCCAATCATCAAATGGCTCCATCCAAAATGACTTTTTTTCATGATACCCATCTTTGCTGTAAACATGTATATCTAATATTTTATATTCTGAAAAGGTACTGGTCTTTTCTAAAACTTCAGACATTGAAATCCCACTATTAAACATTGTACTACCATCTAAAAACTGTATAGACATTTTATCAAAATAAATGCTCAATCTCAATGGATTTCCATCAAAATCAATTCTACGTATTATTTTTCCCTTTTTGATTAAATTTAAAACTATCCAACCAGTTTCTACTTTCCACATATTTTCATAACTAATTGAGGAAACATTATCAATTGAATCCATGATTGAGACTGACTAATATAGTAGTGAGTTGTGGTAAGAGTTTCAATGAACAATTTTTCATAATTTAATACCATTAGGTCTCTAGATGTGATACTGTCATTTTGTCCAACTTTGTTACACTCCAGTCACTACAACAATTCTTATAAATACTTGTTATTGAATAATATATAGAGTACATTAAATATTTGTAAAAAATAATCTATGAAATAATTTGCGTCCCTGCATGGTGACAATCTTCTTATTCTCCCTCCACTTTCTCATCAAAATCCCTTCTTCCTTGTTATCCTCCAAACACATATACTTATATCCAGGTTTTTTAAATTTAACAATTAAGAAATCTACATCATTTATTTTAATCTCTTCTAATTCATCCAATGTAATGTATGAGCCATCTAAATCCTTTAAATCATTAAATGGCTTCACCCAAAATGACTTTTGTTCATACCAACCAGCTTTGCTGTAAATTAGTATATCTAATATTTTATATTTAGAAAAGGTATTGGTCTTTTCTAAAGCTTCTGACATTGAAATACCACTATTAATCATTACATTACCATCAAAAAACTGTATAGACATTGTATCAAAATAAATACCTAATCTCAATGGATTTCCATCAAAATCAATTCTATGGATTATTTCTCCCTTTTTTATTAAATTCAAAACTATACAACCTGTATTCTCTTTCCACATATTTTTATAATTAATTGAGGAAGAACAATTATCAATTGAATCCATGATTGAGACTGACTGATGTAGTTGTAAATTGTAATACATTTTTCAGAGGTTTTTAAAACTTTCTTAAAAATAAAATTTAGAAATATAAATTAAATTGTTACCATTTTGTCTCCTAATTTATTAAAACTTAAAATTAAATATTCAAGTAAATAATCTTTAATTTAAATGATTGAACATTGTATGGTTATAACTATATTTTTAATTAATAAGATTACAGAATACATCAAATATTTGTAAAAAATAATCTTCTCTATAGAGTTTTTTCCTTAGTAGTTGTAGCTTTTCCCTTTTACAATTTGTTAAATTTATTTTTATATCCAATTCTTTTAAATTGTTAGGGTGAACACTACTTAAAATTATAAACTTGAGTCTATGAAGTTGTTTTAAACAGTTTGAAACACAATCATAGGAGTTTCATCCAAGGCACAAAATAGGAATTGGAGATTCAAAATTATTTGAATTACTTTGAAGAATAATTTTCAGAATATGAAGTAAAACTGGATTGAATGCACTAATTAAAGATCTTCTTTGAGTTTGATTATGCTTGGTAAAAATCATCGGTGTTCTAAAAAATAAAATATTCTCATTGCTCTGGAGTGATGTAACTTTATCAATCATCTCAAGTTTGCTTATAGATCTATCATTTTTTCCTCTATTTCCTGTAGAAAGGAGTAGATTTTTTGTAATTATTGTAGAATTTCTTATTATACCAATAACAATCCCTCATACATTCCTTGGAGATGTTTTGAAGATTTCATATTCAAATTCTCTTCTTACATCTTCATAGAAATTGTTACATTGGATTCCAGTTATTTCTTTAACTCGTTCAAGATATTTGTTAAACGCTTCCATTATTATAGTCACAATGTTATCTACACACTGTTTTGTAGTAAACTAACCTTTTGTAAAAACTAATCCTACTTTTATAGCACATTTTAATTAATAAATTTAATCTTTTCAAGAAAATATTTCATCCTAATATTTTAACAATTAATTGTTCTACTATTTAATTTTAATTATTTAATTATTATTTTACTCATTCAGATTAAACATAAAGTAGAATCTATTTTGATCATTTTAATTCAATATAAAAAAATAAGAAGAAAAATTGCTTAAACCATATCAATAAAAAATATTTTCTATGTCAAATTTAATTCAAATATCTTAATTTATTTTTAATAAATAATTTAAATGATTGGACATGTGATTTGACATAATAAAGATAAATAGTCTAAATATATCTAAAAGTAAAATTATTAGATGTAATCAAATTTACCAATACTAACCAAAATCCAAATAGTAAGGATAGTCCAAAAAACACTGACTGGTCCCCTAGTAAGATGTTGATTTTATATTCAAGGTAACTAAGGTATATAGAATTATAAGGGGAACATTGTTTCTATAGAGTGGCTAAAAAAGGGGGGGTTTACAAAATTATTGGAAATAGAATATTATTTCTACAGAGGGGGCATGTACTATGGACTTCTAACCATTCTTTTATACATATTTTACAGAATATGTGGTAACATTGTAAGACCACATTTTTATCAGTTACTGTCAAACAAATTGGACAATCCATAGATATATTTGATTCTGTATATGACTTAGGGATATTTTGCTTGACAAATTCACTTATTAGAATTCCCCTTTTAAGATATATTTTAAAATCAATCAATTTATAAAATTTAATCACATCAAGGTCAATTATGTTTTGATATAATGAAATTGTTGGCCAATGTAATCTATTTTTAAATTTGTCCAAAAGAAAAGAGTCCAACTGTTGATATCTGCTTATAAGATGTCCAAATTGATTTTTATAATACTCTTCTCCTGAATCTAATCTTGAGTATATCAATATCATTTGCTCTTTTGATAATTCCTGGAATTGTAATAAATTTTGCCATATTTGTTGTTGGTTTGTTTTATCATTTATTAAAATCCAAGTTATAAAATCTTTGGATAACTTTTTGTTTCTAAACAATAAATTGAGATTTATTTTGTAATAATGTTTCCATAAATAGCATTCAGGCACATCTTGATACCAAATTAGAATATTCCAATCAATTTTATCTTTGAGATGTGTTAGAATTACATTAGATAGGTTTTGGTGTTTTACCAAAAGACGAAATTCAAACTTATTAAAAAATTCAATAATACTACCAGTATTTAAAGTTTGATGTTTTACAACTTCATTGAAGTTAATTTTGTTTATAAATGTTTTCATAAACTTTTTAGAAAAACATTCATTTTTGTATAGTTTTTTCCAATCATTTTCAGACATTTCTAATAACCTCTGTTTGACAATGTTGAATTTTTGTTGTAATAGTTTTTGAAATTTCTTATCACACATTTCCCTTTCTAAGGTATTATACAAATCATATATATCTTTTGGACTTTTTAAATGACTAACAAAACTAATTACACCCTCCACTGTTATTAAATTATTTATAATTTTCCAAATAATTAATCTTCTACTAATCTGTGGAGTAAATTCTAATCCTAAATTTGTTGCATATTTTTTTAAATTGTTTAAAGTAAATCTTTCCATATTAACAATAAAATAGACAAGAGATTAAAAAACAATAACCGTCACTTGTTTAATTTTATAAAGTACACTGCTACAATTAATTTGTTCAAAACTTCTTCCAGCTGACAAATATTTAAACTTATTTGGACTGATGATGTCTAATCTACACTGCTATTTTTTCCTTCCTCCAACTGAATAAGGTCAGGTTGTTTATTCAGACTAATATGTTTGTGAAGAATCTGCTTTATTATATTTCTTTAAGATTAAGATTTTTTTGAAATGGATAGGAATTTACAAACCTTTCCTCAGGGACCACCACCTTCTAAACATCACATCACAATCAGAAATCACTATTCACTTGCATTCATAGATATCATAAATATTAGTTTAAACAATTTTTATAATTAAATATGATAAAAGATAAATATTAAAATATATAGAAAGAGTATTAGGTATGTTGTTTATATTCACCTGAGACTGTCTTCTTATTTTGTGTGTATTGTATTTTTTTTATTTTCTTATTAATTTCATCTTTTTATTTGCTTTTTCATCTTTAAGTAGTGTAATAAAATTTCTTTTGGGATATTATACCTTTGTCTGATAATGTAAAAATCTAATAAGTGTACAAATTTCTTTAAAAATGTGTTTTTAATGTGGTGGTGTTTTGAAACTAGCTTCCAGTTCATCTTATAGGAAAAATCTTCTAAAAATACATCAGATGTGTATTTTAGTTTACTTATTAAGGTCCAAATATTAATTTTATATTTTAACAACTGTTCCTTTAGATGTGCCTTTGGATATTGGGATTTAATTTTTATGTAAATATAAAGAACTTGAAACCATTTAAGATTTTTTATCATATCCCTCTGAATGAAATTCAATTGTGGAGACTCAAAAAATAAAAGGATATTTGTTATGTTATCCATATTTGAATCTCCAGTAGAACTCTTAAAGGTTATTTTCTACTAAAGAGGTAATAACTAAAAGTTTGATAAGCTAATACATCTTGGAGAATACTCACAAAACACTGAAGTGGGATCTTAAATGGGGTGGTTGATATCCCAGATCAAAGCCCCCTTACTGTATTCTTGAAATCTTAAAAGTAAATGTAATTAGTGATAAATTTTGACTTAATTTAAGAAGGATTGTGAGGAGGTTTAGTAACTTAAACACAGTATAGTTATAAATATATTTTTAATTAATAAGTTATAAATACATTTTTAATTAATAATAAGTTATTAATACATTTTTAATTAATAAGATTACAGAATACATCAAATATTTGTAAAAAATAATCTTCTCTATAGAGTTTCTTCCTTAGTAGTTGTAGCTTTTCCCTTTTACAATTTGTCAGATTTATTTTAATGTCCAATTCTTTTAAATTATTAGGGTGAACACTGCTTAAAATTATAAACTTGGGTCTATGAAGTTGTTTTAAACAGTTTGAAACACAATCATAGGAATTTCGTCCAAGACACAAAATAGGAATCGGAGATTCAAAATTATTTGAATTACTTTGAAGAATAATTTTTAGAATATGAAGTAAAACTGGATTGAATGCACTAATTAAAGATCTTCTTTGAGTTTGATTATGCTTGGTAAAAATCATTGGTGTTCTAAAAAATAAAATATTCTCATTGCTCTGGAGTGATGTAACTTTATCAATCATCTCAAGTTTGCTTATAGATCTATCATTTTTTTCTCTATTTCCTGTAGAAAGGAGTAGATTTTTTGTAATTATTGAAGAATTTCTTATTATACCAATAACAATCCCTCGTACATTCCTTGGAGATGTTTTAAAGATTTCATATTCAAATTCTCTTCTTACATCTTCATAGAAATTGTTACATTGGATTCCAGTTATTTCTTTAACTTGTTCAAGATATTTGTCAAATGCTTCCATTATTATAGTCACAATGTTATCCACACACTGTTTTGTAGTAAAGTAACCTCTTGTAAAAACTAACCCTACTTTTATAGCACATTTTTTATTAATAAATAGAATCTATTCAAGAAAGTATTTTAACAATTATTCTCCTTCTTTAATATTTAATAGTTTTATTATTTATACAAGAATAATATGATCTTTTATAGAAACTTGTATAGTTATAGATTTTTTAAATTGTACTTTTTATAACAACTGAGTTTTATATTATTAAATTACCACATTCAATGTTCAAAGAATAATTTTGTTTGTTCACTAAAATTAAAATCTTATTCAACAATAGCATCAAATATTTTCATATGAGATATCATAAGTTTATTCATCTGATATATTATAACAAACATCAAATAATGTTAGAATATTAAAACTTGTATAATCCTTAATAATATTTATAAATATAATATATTTATATTTTTATGAAAAAAACACACGGATGGTTGCAGTAATAGTTTGACAGCAAATGGCACATTTAATTAGTGACAAAGCACACTTTACACAGGCCACAGCATGACCACAGGGTAAGAATACAATAGCAACTTCTTCCATATAACATATTTTGCATTCATTACTTCCTGAAGTTTTATTTTGTAAATTGGTGCTTAGTACTGTTTTATTATCCTCCTCTTGTTTTGGTTTACATTCATTTGAAGTATCTTGTTTTAATTTTTTTGTTAAAGATTGTTTACAGATTTTACTAACAAAATCTTTCCCCTTAGTTGTTAATAAAAAATAACATTTTGAGAACCATCTAGCATGTTCAACCCAGGGTTCATCCGACTCCTCATTCCAATTATTTAAACCCCCACCACAGTAATAGCATATAATACCATCTCCCTTCTTTGTATAAAAAAATCCAGCCTCACTAAACATTTCAGGTGTAAACTTTAATGTTTTTGGCCAATTTTTAAAAGATTTAAGTCTTGCATCTAATAATGTGTAATTGGGAAAGGATGGAAATTTAATTTGATTAATTCCTAAGTTTTGAAATGAAAGTAATAACTCATCTTTAGAGTTATTTTTTATGGGAACATTTCCACATGGTATATTTTGTAAAAGTTTGCATGATGGTGACCATTGTTTATGATCTGATGCAGGATCATCACCTTCAACCCAAGATCCAATTTCTACACCACAAAATGCACACCGAACAAAATCTTCTCTCTGAAAATAATAGAATCCACCATTTGCCATTAAATTTGGACTTAAGAATGTAACTGGCCAATTCACAAAACTATTTAATCTTTCTATTTCATAATAAAATCTTTGAATATTATCTGACATATTCAAATTTTCCAACACTAACCAAAACACAACCAATAAGGATAATCCATATAACACTGAACCAAAATCTAAACAGTAATAGTTTTCCATACAACACTGACTGGTCTCTTAGTAAGATGCTGGTTTTGTATATGAGAAATTTTAGAAACTATTTGACTAAGGTGGGGTTTTTTCATTTACTAGTATGTGGTAGGGATTATTTTAACTTATAAATCATAATTGCAGGTTTAACTACCACATAAATTTAAGTAAAATTGGCAAAATAAACATGACAAATTCTAATTATACCCCTTTAAAATGAATAATTGCATTGGGTAATATTCAATAACAAGTTTATAAGTGAATAAATAAATTTATTTACATTCAAATTGAATACAGTTTAGAATTTGTGACATAATATTTACAATTTATAGTGATTTTCATATTTATAGATCTTAAAAGGAAAGTTGTTCATCTTCAAATTTTATATCTTCCAGGAATACTGTTTGAAAATCTTCTATATATTTCATTTCTGTTTCATCCAGTTGGCATTGGTTATTTTCATCAAAGTTGTTGAAATCTTCTGTACATTTCATTTTTGTTTCATCCAGTTGACATTGGTTATTTACATTTAAGTTGCTAATTATTCCAAAAACTTCTGTACATCCTATTTTTTCTTCAGTATCTTCCATGAATACTGTTTGAAAGTCTATATATTTTATTTCATTGTTGGTTATGTTAAAATCTTTAAATTCCATTTTTTCTTCAGTCAGTTGACACTGGTTAGTTTTGTAATAATTCTTATTATACTTTTCTATTTGGTTTAGCATTTCTATTTCTTCTTCTGTTAGATGAGGTGTTTCAAGTATAATTTTTTTCTTTTCAACTGAGCTGTTACTTTCTACTTTGATTTTATCAAGATTGAGTTCATCTTCTGAATATTCATTATAATCTTCATTTTTTATAGTTATATTTAAGTTAGGGGTTTGTTCTAAATGTCCTTCAACAGGTTCTTCATCTTGTGAAATTATATTATATTCTTCATTTTCTGTAGTTTTATTGGAGTTAGATGTTTGTTCCCAAATAATTTGAGGGGTTTCACCATCTTCCATTTGTACATTTGTTCTATATTTGTTTGTTTTACTTCTTCTAGTTTTCTTAATGTAAGGTCTTTTTTTAGAGACTTTTTGCCATACCAAGTCAATTTCCTTTGGTGGAAAATTACCAATCAGAAATGAAATCAGGGTATCAACTTGTGATGTTATTATTGGATTTAATTTGGAAAAGTTTGATTTTAGAACTAAAAATCTTAATATGTTTTCAACAATTTTTTTTTCTTCTTTGGATTTCAATGTTGCTTCAAATTTCAATGTTGATTCCAATTTCAATGTTGGTTCCATCCTTACGTCTAAGTGTTAAACACTCATATGTTTCAATACTATAGTAAACACTTCCGTGTTATTCCAACACTGTAACCATCCAAGAGCTGCAGTTAGTTATATCCTGGTTTCCTTGGGGGGGAGGGTGATTGTAGAGTGGGGATTTTGATTATTGTAGTATTGGAGGGGGTTTAGTTATATCTTGGTTTTCTTGGGGGGGGGTGATGGTAGAGTAGGGACTTTGATTACTGTAGTATTGAAGGGGGTTATTTTAATTATATGATTGGTAATGGGATAATATTTCGGCAGAAGGGGCATGTATTGTGACATTTCATCCATTCTGTTATACATATTCTACAAAATATATGTTTGCATTGTAAAATAATATTATCTTGTGTTTGATTCAAACATATTGGGCAATCTGATTGAACAGTTGATTCAGTATAGGGTTTGGGGATATGATGCTTGACATGGTCACTTAGTGGTATACCTCTTGACAGGTAAATTTTAAAATCAATCACTGCTTTAAACTTGATCAAATCATCATCAGATATATTCTGATATCTTGAGATTGTTGGCCAGTGCAATATGTTTGGAAAGAAATCTAAAAGGAAAGAGTCCAGCTGTTGATACCTACTAATCAAATGTCCAAACTGTTTTGTATAATACTCTTCTCCATTTTTTAACAGTAAATGTATTAACAGTATTTGCTCTCTAGTTAAGTCTTGGTATTGAGCTAAATTTGGCCATATCTGTTGAAAACTCATTTGATCATTTATCAGTATCCATGTTATGAACTCTCTTGATAATTTCTTGGCTCTTAATAAAACATTTAGAGAAAGTTTATTGTAATTTTTCAATATATACTCCTCAGGCACATCTTGATAGTAGATCAATATATCCCAATTGATTTGATTTTGAAGTTGGGTAAGGACAATGCTAGAGAAGTTTTGGTTTTCAACTAAAACCACAAAGTTAAACTTGTTGAAAAATTTGATGATAATTCTAGAATTGAGATTTTGATACTTTACAACTTCATTAAAATCAATTTTACTCTCAAATGTTGTCATAAAATTCTCTGAAAAAGATTCATTTTTATATAGTTTTTTCCATGCTACTTGATTCATTCGTAATAGTTTCTGTTTAACAATGTAGAATTTTGTTTGTAGTCTACTCTGTAAACTCCCCTCAAATACTTCTTCTTCCAATGTATTATACAAATCATATAAATCTTTTGGATCATTCAAACGATCAATAAAATATTGTACATTTTCTACTTCTACCAATTCGTTCATGATCTTCCAAATAATCCTTCTTCGACTAGTATTTGGAATAACATCAACACCAACATTTCTTGCAATATTTTTCAAATTTTGTACTGTATACCTTTCCATATTTATAAAAACAACAAAGAGTTGGGTAAATATTATTTCAACTTACATATATCTGAACCCACTAAATATATTTATCACTTAGAACACTTCAACATGTTTGTTACTCAACTAACTTATGTCAAGTACCATTTCAGACTGAGTTGTTCATGGAATGGTTGGTTCTTTATGTATGTTTGTTGGGCATGTGAAATAGAGAGGGGGAATTTGTAAAATTCCCCACTCTAAATAGACAATTAAAACCCCCACCACTACAACCATTTAAATTTCACTTAAACAGTGAGGGGGTTAATTTTGCAAAACTCCCCACTCTAGATAGACAATTGGAACCCCCATCACTATAACCATTTAAATTTCACTTAAACAGGTTAAAGGTTAATTTTCAAAACTTCCCACTCTAAACAGATGGACAATTAGAACCCCTACCTCTATATTTAATTAAATATTTAAGTCATTTAGAAGGGTTTCAAAGTCATCCTGAATATATAAGTAACTAGAAGTAACAAGAGAGTTTCAAGGTCATCCTGAGTGATAATATGTAAGTTACTAGAAGTGACAAGAGGGTTTCAAGGTCATCCTGAGTGATAATATGTAAGTTACTAGAAGTAACAAAGAGAGTTTCAAGGTCATCCTGAGTGGTAATATATAAGTTACTAGAAGTGACAAGAGGGTTTCAAGGTCATCCTGAGTGATAATATGTAAGCTACTAGAAGTGACAAGATGGTTCAAGGTCATCCTGATATTTATAAAGTGGGAAGGGGAGTTCCAAAGTTATTTATGATATATGAAAAAATCTGTAATAGGGGTCTGGTTGGATGTTTAGGTTATCCTGAGTAGAATTAGTAGGGAAGATTTTTGATTGGGTGTGAGTATTGTACAAGAGAAGTTGAATGATCCAAACTTATATATTGTAGAATTAGTAGGGAAGATTTTTGATTGGGTGTGAGTATCAAGAGAAGTTGAATGATCCAAACTTATATATTGTAGAATTAGTAGGGAAGATTTTTGATTGGGTGTGAGTATCAAGAGAAGTTGAATGATCCAAACTTATATATTGTATTATATGAGATAATTTTACCAAGGATTTTAAGTTAATTTTCATACTTTTAATCCTTTTGAACCTTAAGTGTCTAATATTAAGCCCAACTAAGCCTTATAGTAAAGAGGGGTATATGGACTTAAAATATGAGAGATATAGACATACTTTATTTACATAAAACATTCCTTACATTAAATAATATTTAGAATAGGTACATTGTTAAAATTAAATCCCTAAATTAAATATTTCATATTTAAACTTCTGATTAATAAACATAGCAGCATGAAATACAAAATTTATATTAGTGCTCTATAGATATTTGCAAAATTAATTTGTATTTTTATCAGAGATGATTCTTTTCTTGAAAGATATAGAAATATTCTTGGTGGTTTTAAAATTGGAAAACTAAAGGAGTTTTATAAATATAATATTTGATCAAAAAGAAGGAGTTTTATAAATATAATATTTGATCAGAAAGACCTAACTTAGTGTTTTAGGTTTATTGCGGACATTTTCCATCACGAAAGTAAAAAACAATACACAACGTTTCGGGATCTGGAATCTGATCCCGTCTTCAGGTGAAAAAACTTAACTAACACATTACAACTAACAATACACAAACGTCCAACCTAAGTTGGAATACACTACCGAGGGTAGTAGTCAAAAAATATGCACTGTATAGCAGTCAAGTCATGATACAACATGCAATTAATAACAAATCACAAAACACTATAATCTATAAAAAGTTTTACGTACAAAAAACTCACACAATGGAACACTAACAACACCGTACGCTATGACTCCACCAATGAGACTGAACCAACATGGCTGACCAATCGGAAACACGGAGACAACAGAAATGGCTTCCGGTCCCTGGAAAAGTAAAACCAACAAAATGGCGGAGCGAGGTACGATGCCGCAAGATGGGTGTTAATTATGTTTATTCCTATCACGAGTTTTACTACGAGTTAACATAACGTGCGAATTTTGAGGAGAACTCGTTATTTCCCTATTTATTGAACAATTAAGTTCCCTATCCTTTCGAATCCCTATCGAAACGTTGTGTATTGTTTTTTACTTTCGTGATGGAAAATGTCCGCAATAAACCTTTGAACAACATTAACTCACCATCACCAACAATGACCTTCAAACAAAGAATTAGTGTTTTACATGTAATAGCAACTAAACATTATGTTTTTAATGACTGTTTTTATGTTAAAGAGTGATTAGTATCAAAGTTTCTTTGATTAATTGAAAAAGCTATAAATCTCTGTTTTAAATTTTTTAAGTCTGTAACATTTTTAGTATGCACTGCTAAGATTAAAGTGCTACAGATATTTCTTTGTTTAGAAGTATTAATAATACACTAAAGATTTTATAAATGTACCTACAACTTTAAGTTTAAAAGTAGTCCTACTAATTTTCTAAGTGTTTAAGTCTATTACACCTTTAGTTAACACTGCAAGGTTTCCAGTGTTATAGACTGTTTTCTAGATTTAAAAGTAGTAGGAAAAAATTTCTAAGTTTATGAAAAAAAATAAACCTACAACCCTACTAATTTTCTAAGTGTTTAAGTCTATTACACCTTTAGTTAACACCGCAAGGTTTCCAGTGTTATAGACTGTTTTCTAGATTTAAAAGTAGTAAGGAAAATTTTTTTCAAGTTTTATGAAAAACTAACCTACAACCCTACTAATTTTCTAAATGTTTAAGTCTATTACACCTTCAGTTAACACCGCAAGGTTTCCAGTGTTATAGACTGTTTTCTAGATTTAAAAGTAGTAGGAAAATTTTTTTCAAGTTTTATGAAAAACTAACCTACAACCCTACTAATTTTCTAAATGTTTAAGTCTATTACACCTTTAGTTAACACCGCAAGGTTTCCAGTGTTATAGACTGTTTTCTAGATTTAAAAGTAGTAGGAAAATTTTTTTCAAGTTTTATGAAAAACTAACCTACAACCCTACTAATTTTCTAAGTGTTTAAGTCTATTACACCTTTAGTTAACACCGCAAGGTTTCCAGTGTTATAGACTGTTTTCTAGATTTAAAAGTAGTAAGGACAATTTTTTTCAAGTTTTATGAAAAACTAACCTACAACCCTACTAATTTTCTAAATGTTTAAGTCTATTACACCTTTAGTTAACACCGCAAGGTTTCCAGTGTTATAGACTGTTTTCTAGATTTAAAAGTAGTAAGGAAAATTTTTTTCAAGTTTTATGAAAAACTAACCTACAACCCTACTAATTTTCTAAATGTTTAAGTCTATTACACCTTCAGTTAACACCGCAAGGTTTCCAGTGTTATAGACTGTTTTCTAGATTTAAAAGTAGTAGGAAAATTTTTTTCAAGTTTTATGAAAAACTAACCTACAACCCTACTAATTTTCTAAATGTTTAAGTCTATTACACCTTTAGTTAACACCGCAAGGTTTCCAGTGTTATAGACTGTTTTCTAGATTTAAAAGTAGTAAGGAAAATTTTTTTCAAGTTTTATGAAAAACTAACCTACAACCCTACTAATTTTCTAAATGTTTAAGTCTATTACACCTTTAGTTAACACCGCAAGGTTTCCAGTGTTATAGACTGTTTTCTAGATTTAAAAGTAGTAGGAAAATTTTTTTCAAGTTTTATGAAAAACTAACCTACAACCCTACTAATTTTCTAAGTGTTTAAGTCTATTACACCTTCAGTTAACACCGCAAGGTTTCCAGTGTTATAGACTGTTTTCTAGATTTAAAAGTAGTAGGAAAATTTTTTTCAAGTTTTATGAAAAACTAACCTACAACCCTACTAATTTTCTAAATGTTTAAGTCTATTACACCTTTAGTTAACACCGCAAGGTTTCCAGTGTTATAGACTGTTTTCTAGATTTAAAAGTAGTAAGGAAAATTTTTTTCAAGTTTTATGAAAAACTAACCTACAACCCTACTAATTTTCTAAATGTTTAAGTCTATTACACCTTCAGTTAACACCGCAAGGTTTTCAGTGTTATAGACTGTTTTCTAGATTTAAAAGTAGTAGGAAAATTTTTTTCAAGTTTTATGAAAAACTAACCTACAACCCTACTAATTTTCTAAATGTTTAAGTCTATTACACCTTTAGTTAACACCGCAAGGTTTCCAGTGTTATAGACTGTTTTCTAGATTTAAGGAAAAAATTTCTAAGTTTATGAAAAACTAACCTACAACCCTACTAATTTTCTAAGTGTTTAAGTCTATTACACCTTCAGTTAACACCGCAAGGTTTCCAGTGTTATAGACTGTTTTCTAGATTTAAAAGTAGTAAGGAAAAAAATTCTAAGTTTATGAAAAACTAACCTACAACCCTACTAATTTTCTAAATGTTTAAGTCTATTACACCTTTAGTTAACACCGCAAGGTTTCCAGTGTTATAGACTGTTTTCTAGATTTAAAAGTAGTAGGAAAATTTTTTTCAAGTTTTATGAAAAACTAACCTACAACCCTACTAATTTTCTAAGTGTTTAAGTCTATTACACCTTTAGTTAACACCGCAAGGTTTCCAGTGTTATAGACTGTTTTCTAGATTTAAAAGTAGTAAGGAAAAAATTTCTAAGTTTATGAAAAACTAACCTACAACCCTACTTTTTTTCTAAATGTTTACAAAGATTCATTTTTTCCACAGTAAGAAACATAAGAAAACATTCATGAAGCTCTCTAAAGTAGTTTTAATGTACTGGATATATCTTGGATCCCAATTAAAACTTTGACAAGAGAATGGTAGGGAGAATTATAATTTTAAGAATCAATTAAATAATATTTGTAAACCTCCCTCCTATGAATTATGGGAATGGATAGAACACATTTAGATTTTGAAATTATTAAAATTCAATTTTTAAATTCAAATTTATTTGTTTAAAGTTAAAATAGTGTTAAATAAAATTATATTTCTTATATTCAATTTATTTTAAAAAGCATAAATAATGTTAAATAAAATTATATTTCTAAAATTCAAGTTTATTTTGAAAAGTATAAAGTAAACTTTTTGTAGATCACTGATGCTATGTTGGTCAAGGAAGTAATATTCCTAAGTTTATTGTAAAAACTTGTTAAAATCTGTGCTGTATATCTGGCACATGGATACATCTAAGTGTTGTTACTATGGTAACTATTTGAAAATATTTTAAGTCTGAAAATGGACTTATTCAATTTTAATTGAAGGAACCTAGCTATATATCAGTTAATTGAATATGATTAAGTATTCATGTCATTGTGACTTTTGAAAAATATTCTGTCTTAAAAAGACTTAAATATTTTTAAAGGAAAGAACCTAGCTATAACCACTTGAATACAACTAAGTTTCTAGCATATGTGAGTGTATTGAAGACTTATGCAGGAAACAACTAAACATGTGTACGGCCGATTATAGACTGAGTAACAACTACCCCTCACATTTTACATTGTCACCTTAAGAGTAGTTCTAAATGTACTAGTATAAATCTTGGGTTCCTATTGAAAAGGGTAGGGAGAATTGCAATTTTGAGAATCCATAATAATATTTGTTAATCACCTTTTACTAATTGTGTAAATAGGCATAGTATATTTACATTTTAAAATTAACAAAATTGTATTTTCAAATTAAAAGTTGTTTGGATTGGTATAAAGTAAACTGGCAGATCACTGAGGTCCAGATTTGTTTAGAGTATAATCATATTGAATGTAAATAAGTATTGCTGACATGGGGAATGTTTAAAACTGTTTAAGGTTTGTAATAATTTTAAATAAGGGAACTCACCTAAGTCTAAAGAAAAAAACTTGTAAAATTTGTTCAGATTATCAGTTGCTTGTATTTGGCTAAGTTTCACTGACATTTAAACTGAAAATTTTCTAAGTTTATTAAAAGACTTGTTATAATTTTGAACGAGTAAACTCACCTAAGTCTAAAGAAAAAAACTTATAAAATTTATTCAGATAATCAGTTGCTTGTATTTGGCTAAGTTTCACTGACATTTAGAATGAAAATTTTCTAAGTTTATTAAAGGACTTGTTATAATTTTAAACAAGGGAACTCACCTAAGTCTAAAGAAAAAAACTTGTGAAATTTGTTTAGATTATCAGTTGCTTGTATTTGGCTAAGTTTCACTGACATTTAAACTGAAAATTTTCTAAGTTTATTAAAGTACTTGTTATAATTTTGAATGAGTAAACTCACCAAAGACTAAAGAAAAAAACTTATAAAATTTGTTCAGATTATCAGTTGTTTGTATTTGGCTAAGTTTCACTGACATTTAGAATGAAAATTTTCTAAGTTTATTACAGGATGTTATAATTTTAAACAAGGGAACTCACCTAAGTCTAAAGAAAACAACTTGTGAAATTTCTTCAGATTATCAGTTGCTTGTATTTGGCTAAGTTTCACTGACATTTAGATTGGCTAAGTTTCACTGACATTTAGAATGAAAATTTTCTAAGTTTATTAAAGGACTTGTTATAATTTTAAACAAGGGAACTCACCTAAGTCTAAAGAAAAAAAACTTGTGAAATTTGTTCAGATTATCAGTTACTTGTATTTGGCTAAGTTTCACTGACATTTAAACTGAAAATTTTCTAAGTTTATTAAAAGACTTGTTATAATTTTGAACGAGTAAACTCACCTAAGTCTAAAGAAAAAAACTTATAAAATTTATTCAGATAATCAGTTGCTTGTATTTGGCTAAGTTTCACTGACATTTAGAATGAAAATTTTCTAAGTTTATTAAAGGACTTGTTATAATTTTAAACAAGGGAACTCACCTAAGTCTAAAGAAAAAAACTTGTGAAATTTGTTTAGATTATCAGTTGCTTGTATTTGGCTAAGTTTCACTGACATTTAAACTGAAAGTTTTCTAAGTTTATTAAAGTACTTGTTATAATTTTGAATGAGTAAACTCACCAAAGACTAAAGAAAAAAACTTATAAAATTTGTTCAGATTATCAGTTGTTTGTATTTGGCTAAGTTTCACTGACATTTAGAATGAAAATTTTCTAAGTTTATTAAAGGATGTTATAATTTTAAACAAGGGAACTCACCTAAGTCTAAAGAAAACAACTTGTGAAATTTCTTCAGATTATCAGTTGCTTGTATTTGGCTAAGTTTCACTGACATTTAGATTGGCTAAGTTTCACTGACATTTAGAATGAAAATTTTCTAAGTTTATTAAAGGACTTGTTATAATTTTAAACAAGGGAACTCACCTAAGTCTAAAGAAAAAAAACTTGTGAAATTTGTTCAGATTATCAGTTACTTGTATTTGGCTAAGTTTCACTGACATTTAAACTGAAAATTTTCTAAGTTTATTAAAGGATTTGTTATAATTTTGAACGAGTAAACTCACCTAAGTCTAAAGAAAAAAACTTGTGAAATTTGTTCAGATTATCAGTTGCTTGTATTTGGCTAAGTTTCACTGACATTTAAACTGAAACATTTCTAAGTTTATTAAAGGACTTGTTATAATTTTGAATGAGTAAACTCACCAAAGACTAAAGAAAAAAACTTATAAAATTTGTTCAGATTATCAGTTGCTTGTACTAAGTCTAAAGAAAAAAACTTATAAAATTTGTTCAGATTATCAGTTGCTTGTATTTGGCTAAGTTTCACTGACATTTAGAATGAAAATTTTCTAAGTTTATTAAAGGACTTGTTATTTGCTTGTATTTGGCTAAGTTTCACTGACATTTAGATTGGCTAAGTTTCACTGACATTTAGAATGAAAATTTTCTAAGTTTATTAAAGGATTTGTTATAATTTTGAACGAGTAAACTCACCTAAGTCTAAAGAAAAAAACTTGTGAAATTTGTTCAGATTATCAGTTGCTTGTATTTGGCTAAGTTTCACTGACATTTAGAATGAAAATTTTCTAAGTTTATTAAAGGACTTGTTATAATTTTAAACAAGGGAACTCCCCTAAGTCTAAAGAAAAAAACTTATGAAATTTGTTCAGATTATCAGTTGCTTGTATTTGGCTAAGTTTCACTGATATTTAGACTTAAAATGTTCTAAGTTTATTTTCACTGACATTTAGAATGAAAATTTTCTAAGTTTATTAAAAGACTTGTTATAATTTTGAACGAGGAAACTTAACTAGCTATACTTTGACTAAGTCTCTAGCCTATGTGTGTGTTGAGAACTTACCCAGGAGATGACTAAACACTTGTGCTGCCGATGAGAGACTGAAGGAACAGCTCCTCCTATTTTGCCAATTCAGACATACCCACACACACAGGGTTAACATTTTAGAAATACATGACCAATGAGACTCCCCCCCTCTTATCCCCTCTTCTCCCTTCTCCCCCTTGTCATATTTCTTCTCCTACTTCTCCTTTTCTCCCCCTCCTTCCCCTCCTCCTACCTAGAATATTTGGCACAATGCCTTATTTGACACCAACTCTTTAGGACCATTTCTATAATTAATTCATCCAATAGTTTGGCACCACATCTGGGTGTCTGAGCAAGTCTTGGTGGATCTGATAGATACTTGTTATACTACTTAGAATCATAATAAGATTATTCTATTAAATACATCAATGAGAGAAACTGTCCCAAAATTAGTCCTACTGTAGTATATCAATAAAAATAAAGATGGTACTTTGTATAGATTTTAATATAAATATGAGTAAAAGTTGAGTGGCATGATCTTTTATTATTGATGGTGATTAAGGCTAAGGCTCAAATAAAAAACAAATCACACTGCAGTGTAGGCAACAAAACACTACATTACAGTGGTGGATAGTTGTACCTAACTCTTAAGATTAAAATCTGACAAACAACCAACTTATTTACTTAAAAAATATGGGATAGGGCAACAAACTTATTAATTAATCTATCCACTATTATGATGTCATGAATCTTACAGCATGGCATGTTTTTCTAGTGGAGCTATATTAAGACTGACACATTTCTTAGACATAGCTATTAATTAATAGCCCATATAGCTAATGTCAATCAAATAAAATAGAGGAGGTGTCAAATTATTTTAGCTTCAGTGTTAATCTATGGGAATCTATTGAAATGAACTAATATAAATAAGATTACTAATCTCTTGTCAATCTATCCTATTTTTACTAGTAAATGACAAGTTTAAGGGTTTAATCTCCTTACAAAATTATTCTTCTTCTTGTCAATTATTATAAATCATTGAGTAGTTACCATTATCAAGTTTAAGGATATTTTCAATAAAACAATCATATATGAAAAAACATTTATTTTATATTATTCTAATACAAGAACTATAGACTACATTAATTTCAGTTTGACTTATTTTTAATTAAAATAACATAGGGAGTTTTAAACTTCCATTTATGTGCATTTTATTTATAACTAATAACAATACAAAAACACTTTGATATACTAAATTATTTATTTTTAAAACTCTCCAAAATCATCTGTAGAGAAATGCCAAAATTCCCCTAAAAACTCTTTCTCTTAGTCCAATTATGCTAGTTTGTAACCTTGTTCAAATAAATGTTAATTTGTGGTTGCATAATGTTGTACAAATACCCCTAGATAATTATTTCCATTTCAAGGGATTAATATTATGTAACATGGTTTGATTTTAGATGGAAATTTTGGAAAGTAAAAATTAGTTTTACATTTATAATTGTTAAAAGTAACCTGCAGTAACAAGATGTATTTATAATAACAAAGCTCTGGAAATTACCTCATCACTTGGTCCAGTACAAGTCCTGGGTGGAGTAGGGGTAGAAGGTTCCAAGTTGTTTTTATAGGGGTTTATTTCGTCAAGAGTATATATGTACAGTTTCAAGACTAGTGTTGAATATCTGTGATGAATTTCTTTAGGAAAAAACAAAATAATACTTATAAAATTTGTTTGGATTATTAGTTGCTTGAATATGGCTAAGTATTACTGACATAGAGACTGTTTGGCTATATTCTAAGTTTTTAAAAGGATGTGTAATAATTTTAAATAAAGGAAACTAGCAATATTCCTAAGAGGATTGTAAAACTTGTTAAAATGTATGCTGTTAGTCTTATTCTTAAAATATATGCTGTTAGTCTTATTCAAGTAATTGATCCTCTTATAGATCTAAACAAATTCTTACTTTAAACTTTGAAATGATTTTAGGATCATTCTATTAAATTGTAACAAGTCCTTTTCTAGACTTAGAATATTTTTTAATAGTTACTATAGCAGCAACAATTGGATATATGTACCAGATTAGTAGGATATACAGCATAGATTTTAACATGTTTTTACAATCAACTTAGGAATATTGTTAGTTTCCTTTATTTAAAATTATTACAAGTCCTTTTAAAAACTTACAACATTTTCAGTCTATGTCAGCAAAACTTAGCCAAATACAAGCAACTGATAATATGAACAAATTTCACAAGTTCCTTCTTTAAACATAGGTGAATTTCCTCATTCAAAATTATCATAAGTCCTTTAAAAACTTAGAACATTTCTAATTGTAACAAAGATGACTATTGGAATATATTCTAAGTTTGAACCTAACTATAGTCATTTAAATATGACTAAGTTTCTAACATATGTGAGTGTGTTGAAGACTGAAAATTTTCTAAGTTTGAACCTAGCTATAGTCACTTGAATATGACTAAGTTTCTAACATATGTGAATGTATTGAAGACTGAAAATTTTCTAAGTTTGAACCTAGCTATAGTCACTTTTGGCTAAGTTTTGCTGACATAGAGACTGAAAATTTGTCTAAGTCTTTTAAAAGGACTTGTAATAATTTTTAACAAGTGAAGCTAGCTAACTATACTTTGACTAAGTCTCTAGCCTATGTGTGTGTTGAGGTTTACCTAGGAGACAACCAAACGCTTCTGCTACTGATTAAAGACTGAGGAACCAACTACCCCCACACTCACCCATGTCAACATTCCTATTCTCATTGTGACAATTGAGAATAGGAATGTTGACGTCATTCAGCCAATTCCAGAACAACTGTCTTAATTGACTTGACCATGACTCCATAGTTTGATTTTGATAGATGTGTGACAGATCTAGGTGTCTGAGTAAGTTTAACTCTTATCAATGTTATAAAATAAAATTGAGATGGTTGTAAACTATTTTTTACTATTATAGAGATAGGCGTAGGCCTACATTATTTGGGCACTGATGTTATATAAATAACCACTGAAATAGTAGGTAAACAATCTTATATTAAGTTTGTCTATGGAATTACAAACTAAACCCTTTATCCTGTTTGACTTCATAAATATTAATAAAAATATTGATTGGTCAAGTTAAGCTGAAATAGGATAAAAATATTGATTGTTCAAGTTAAGCTGAAATAGGTATAACAGAATACTATATAGCAATTAATTATTACATCTGATTTTAATAAGGTAATAGATTGAAAGAATAACAAACAAATACACCTAAGATATTTTAAACTGGATGATTTTGTGCAAATTGTCTTATCATGACAAATATTTTAAGTATATGGGGAATGTACAGTCAGATTTTTTTTAACTATAAGCAGTTGAGGTGAACCTATTTAGTGGATCATGTGTTTATTTGTGTCAAATTTTGAGGTTAAAAAATCAAAACAAACAAACTGGCATGTTGGCAATCAATAATTAAGCATTTAGGGGCCGTGTTGTATTACTTATAAAAGAATGCCCATTTAAAATAAAATGAAATTATTTAGTTAGAAAAATCCGTATTTAAACTACTACATTTTATAAACCAAACTTGAATCTTGTTTCCTTGGCCTATTATATAATGTTATATTATCCTGTTTGTACAACTGTATGAGGGCAACTTATCTCATTAGTAATTGCATTAATGAATTATCAGCAATACAATTAGATGTTAATTATAATACAGGGTGACACAAAGGAACCGGACGTTTTTTAAACAGCTGTTCCATTGTTGTTGCACGTGGTAGGAAGATTGAAGTTATGTCATTACCTTCAGGGAGGCTTGGCATTTTTGTTGAAATGGCTCAGTGGACCCTAGACCATCGCGTTTTTGCATACGATACTTTGATCCGAAATGGCGAATCCGTTGTCAAATCCAGCGGGAATTCAGTCGGCATTTTAATATTGAACGCCATAAAACGGTTCCAAGCCGAAATTCGCCATTAGGATGGGTTTCAGGGTTTCGAACTACTGGGAATATAACAAGAAAGAAACCACCAGGCCTTGTTAGAACTACGAGAACACCCAAAAACATCGCCAGAGGGAGAGTAGTATTGAATAAATGTTTCCTAACAAGGTGATTTCTCGCTTTGGTGACATGCCGTGGCCGCCAAAATTATCTGGCTTGTCCACTAGTGATTATATGTGATTATATCCTTAGGGGGTTTCTTAAGGAGCGTGTTCATGCTCATAAACCACGCACTCTAGAGGATTTGAAGTTTGCAATCACAGAAGATATCAATGGCATTGAACTTCCTGACCCGAGTTTCAGCGGATTTTTAGAACAGAATGAACATTTGTAGATAAGTACCTGGCCGCCGTATGCATGACGTCATTTTCAAAAAATGACGGTTTTGTAACAAATGGCAAATGTTTACCTCACTATGTACAGTATTAAAACCAGTTTATTCCTTTTAACTACTGTGTACTACTTATTTTAAAAACGTCCGGTTCCTTTGTGTCACCCTGTATAAATGGGTCAAAAACTTAGTCTATAAAGATTTATCTCGTCATCTTAAGATTATTTAAGTCTGGTCCCTAACTTGGATCCCAAAATGTGGGTCTATTGAGATGAGATGATAAGAGATCTCAAAACTAAACATAAATCATCATTACTGTATATCTCAACAGTTATTTTATGCAAGTTAACTTATGCAACAAGATTCAATATTTTAATATTTAGGGCCTACTCATATAATTTACTATATAATTAACTGTTTTCAAAGTAATTATCACCTATAATTTGAAACAATAATTAAGTATGGTAACAACTTATTCATTAGTTGATTTGGAATTAGAAATCATGTCTCTAACAGTAAATTATATCTAAATTGCTAGGTATTTTTATAAAAACATATTAGGCTGGAGTAAGTTTAAAGTATATTTAACTTGTCAATTCCAAGAATATATGCCAGTTTGTTTATTTTGATTTTTTAACCTCAAAATTTGACACAAATAAACACATCCGTTTCAATCGCAGATTACTCTTCTCATAATGCACATGTGCAAGTAAACTATTCTGTAGTTCTGTGATATCAGATTTGAGATTTATCTGTTACAACGTTTACAATGAATTGAATATAGCGTGATATAGCACACAGGACAGGTTGTTACTTTTACCAATTAGTATGTGCTTTGTTTTTATTTAGTCTACTTCCTGGTTCTTGCTCATCTGTTGGTTTGGTTTTATTTGTTGTGGATATCTCTCAATATCTAATGTGCAAGTCCTCCCCCCACATCACAACTAAAAACTAGGGCTCCACAGATGGTGTTTTTGTTAATATGCCGATACACATAACAAAGTCTTTTTTATGCATAATACAATGATATATTGTTATTGTACTTAGGCAGAACAAGTAGGTGAGTTGCCCAAAGCATTATTACTTGTTTTGCTTATTTTAACCTATATCTATCTATGCACCCTTCTAACTTCCCTCCTCTAAAATCTCAATAATTTTAACCCTCCTCTAAAATCTCAATAATTTTAATATTGACTTACTATCCTTAGTTGCTGCCTTGGTTTGAAAGAATCTACTGTACTTTGAACTCGCCATGTTCTGAGTCAGCTATATTACAATTCAAAATTATGGATCTAGTGAGGTCTCAATAAAAACTTTACAGTAATGTATTTGAAAGCTAGACATAGATTACAAATTAAACTTGGAACTTTAATGGATTAATTGGTGTAAACTAATCTAGTCTAGGCTTATCTCAAAATATGGAAACGAATATTATATAAGTTATACCATGCCAGTTAAGTATTATTTACAAATCAATTGATACTTATTTTTTAGTTTGTGCTGAAACTAAGCCCTTTGCTTCACATTGTTTGGGTCTTTAGGCCTGAATAAAGTAAATAACACTCTTGTTTATAAAGTAGTGATTAGGGCCGGTACTGTATGAAGCTTTTTGAATAATAAAAAGGAATGTGAGAAATTAGGTTCCTTGTAACACAGAGATGAAGTTGGCCTGACCTAATAGGTGGTTTCAGTCTAGCTGTTAATTTCAGAATATTAGTTACCTATGTTTACTCCGTTTTGACTTGCCAACTAAGGCTCTGCTAAGAACAAGGAGGAGGAAGCCAAGCCTAGGAGGGTAGTGGTGGTGGTAAAGTAGAATCAGACAAAGAGTTAGTGAGTGAGTTGACTTTGGAGAACAAAGAGAAGTTAACCGAAACCGGTTCTGTTCTATCCATCCAACGCTTGTCACAGCTCCCATGGAACAGTTTGTTTGCACATGCGCATTGGAAAGGAGTAATCCGCAATTGAAACGGATGTAAATAAACACATGATCCACTACAGCCAAATAGGTTCACCTCAACTGCTTATAGCTAAAAAAATTCAACTGTACATTAATTTTTTAAAAGTTCATGGGTATTTTTGAATGTATCTATGCATGTTAAATTTGGGTCTTGTGTTATAAATGTTTACATTTGTTATTTTAAGCAAATGGATTTAATCAAAAGCTAGTTTAGAATTCTAACATAAGCTGCTAGACTTTTTGAAAATTAAAGCTTAACCCTCCAACTTGTAGTGCAACTATAATAGTCACATTTTGTAAGGTTTTGGTTATAAAATAATCTGTATACCTTTAGAAAGATTATATTCTAAACTTACACTTTGATGCACCATGACTAAAGGTGTGAAGAGAGTAAAATAATTATAGTCAGACATATCACCTTCTTGGTATGGGTCCAGTGACAACACCACAGCTACAGGACGTTGAAAACCAAGGTGCAACTCATCAGGGGTGCAAGAAAGTGCTAAAGTTTTGTGATAATTATAACTTAACAGTTTTAAATGGCTACACACCCTCTGATATTAGTGGTAAATTAACATTTATAAAATAAAATGGTTTATTGGTAATAGATTTAGCATTAACCTCACTAGAGTGTCTAAATTTAGTTAATGACTTTCATGTATTAGATTTTATAGGTCCTAACTATTTTTCAATTGAAAGGTGTGAAAACATTTTAATTAGCACAGAATATATCCCTTTGTTGTTAAAGATCAGTTCAACAGAGGAAGACAGTAAATTTTACAATACATTGTGAGACTATAAAGTAAATGTTCATGTTTTCTGAATAGTTAAAAAAA
This sequence comes from Macrosteles quadrilineatus, assembly GCF_028750875.1. NCBI lineage: Eukaryota > Metazoa > Arthropoda > Insecta > Hemiptera > Cicadellidae > Macrosteles > Macrosteles quadrilineatus. Next base: position 68,221 of record NW_026542836.1, read on the forward strand.
CCAATATAAGATTTATTCCTCCAACTTATTTCATATGAATTAAATTAATATTTACCAATATTTTATATTGAATATGGCAAAAAAATTTGAGAAGAAGAAATTAAAAGTTTTAGTTAACATTAACTTTGATAATTATGTTGATATCTAGTCATGTATGACATTGGGGACCAACATTTTTGTTTATAAACTGTTTGAATTCTCTTTACTATATAATTGTGTAGCTGGAGAGAAATAGTGATGGAGAACTCAGGGTGGTTAATATGATGGTTATGAGATGCAATGGGGTAATAGTGGGATATTGGTGGGAATTCAGGAGGGAATAAACAGGAAATACAAATTTACATAAAATGGCACAAGCCTTCCTAACCCAGATAGCACAGAATGTCTGATGGATCTATTTTATTTATGTTATTATTTTATTTATTTTAATATTTATGTTTATTTATATCCAAAGATATCTGTAGAGTTCTTTAAATATTTATAAGACATTAATCTAAACATTTATAAAATATTTGAAATTATATGTCTGATCAACATCTAAAAAGGTATACATTTGTCTAAAGATCATTTTAGAGGTGTATTTATGTCCTATGGATATCTAATTAAATATTGATTAAGAATATCTTTCAGATGTCTATTAATATACACCCATATAACATGAAAATCTCATTCATTCATTTAATTAAGACTGCTTTTATGAGGTAACTTTTGATTTAAAACTAGATTGGGCACTTTCTTGTTAAAAAGAACATTCATTATTATTGATGATTTCTTTTTGAATATTAATATTTTATTTTTCTATCCAATAAATTGATAATAACAAATTGAAACATAGCCTATCAGCTGGCAACTACAATAAGGATAAAAAATAATTATTGTTCAGTATCAAACAATTAAAAAAATATAAAGGCCTATTTAAATGAAACTATTAAGTAGGCTATACCTTTTACCTAGGTCATCTTCTCCATAGTTGTTGAGACCAGAAAATCACAACTTTTTCCTCAAGTGACTGTCGAATAGGGCAAAATATACTATTCTGGCTGTATTTTTATCAGTCAGTTATAAACTGTATAAACTACAAGTTAACTTTACCAATCAAACTTGCTATAACATTTCAAAATTCCAAAACTACAAGTTAACTTTACCAACCAAACTTACTATAACATTTCAAAATTCCAGTTGATAGCCATTTTTCCGATTTATCTTTTCTGTTATCAAACAGAATTTTGAAACACTAACATAGCTTCTAGAGCCAGTTTAGTTGTTTTATGTTAAGTTAGTTTAGAATAGACTAGTTTCATTTTCTAATTCAGTATAAGTTTTTATTTTTTCAAAAACAAGGTTATCTAAGTCCTTAATTTGTAATTTAAATGTGTTTGGAGATTTTAAAACAGAAAGATATGGATTGTGTAGCAAACAAATATATTGAAAAAAAAATTGATAACAATGAATGTTCCTTTTAACAAGAAAGTAACTAATATGTGTTATACTGTTTTGTTTTAAACCTATTTTAAGTTGTTCATTGAAATTATATTTTAGTAAACTGCATCACAGAGATTAGCAAATGACTAAAAAAGTTCTTAGGGATGACCAATAGTGTGACAAAAGACAGAAAAATTAGACAAGAATAAATCAGATACAAATGAATGGTTAATAAATATACTATTAGGAAAATAATTTATTTAACAGGACATAGAACATATAACACTGACTCTACACTGGTTACAAGGTGTTGATTTTAATTAAAAAGTAATCTGGCCATTAAACAAACAAAAAACACCTTGTGTTTGGCTAAGTGCCTTTTAATTTAACAAAGATTGGGTTGTAGGTTTTTAATACCATACCTGAGACCTTACACCCACTAAATATTTTAGACCAGTTAATTAATGCTTCTTGTTAAGCTTAATTTTAAATTTTAATTCACAACACTGTTCACTAGGGAGACTGCTGCTTAGGCCTGCTAGATGGGAAGATCTCCTATAACTTAAAATTAGAACAAAACATATAGAGTCTATTTGTCACACTAATGGTAAATAGTTACCCTATATTTTACTGAATTTACACTTCCCTACCATTTGGAACAGCAAGTTTTATAATGTAGTAAAGAATAGATAAAACTAATAATGCAAAAATTTAAGAAGAAAATACCATTGATTGAACAGGAAATACATGATATTATAAATGGAAAATATTTTAAATTGGTCCATTGCATTATGAAAGAACAGAAAATAAATAAACATTAACAGGTAATACTCAAATAACTTATAATCTTTTAAATAAAATGGAATACTCTACACCAGACTCATCTTTATGTGTGTTTGTTTAAAGTTCAATCACACATAAACTGCTGGATGGATTTAAAATTGGGGGAAAAAAACACAAAAAATATAAAATTTATTTCAAATAAGTATAAACACTAGGGTAAAGTTATACAATTACTAGATTATACTAATTTTTGTAAATACATTAATCTTCACATTTACTCCCATGTGTCTGGAGACTCTAAACCCAGATATAACAGCAGGCTGGTACTGAACCTGTTAAAATAATATAAGATAAAATAAAACAGAATAATACTTGTTTCTATTGTATACATACTTTGGCTTTATACTACATAAATAAATTTAAATTAAATAAATTAACTGCCACTATTATATTATGTCAAGTTTACATATTAGGGATAGGTTGAAAGTGACAAATTATTAAGAATTTATATATTGATGTATTGATGAATATAATTATAATTGGTTTAGAGAAGTGGTATTTTTATAATACTTTGCCCAAAGTAAAGGTTTCTTTATTTTTCTCACTCTATATAAAGGATTAATATTTTTGTTAATGCATTAGTTTGTAATCAACATTGGTTGGTTATTATTGTTTAGTATTTAAAACAATCTAGTAAGTATTTATATTATTTGTTCATCTTATATTTAGATATGGAAAGGTTAACATTAAATAATTTAAAAGATTTTGCAAGGAATTTAAGAGTAGAATTTAATTCACTTATTAATAGAAAAAAAATTATTTGGAAAATGGTTAATGAAATAAAAACAGAGAAAGGTGTTATTGATTTTGTTAGTAGTTTGAATGACCCAACAGATATATATCATTTATATAATACCTTGAAAAATGAGGTTTCTGATGGAAGTTTCCAAATCATAGTACAAGAAAAGTTTAACATTGTTAAACAGAGACTTTTACAAATGTCTCAACAAGATTGGAAAAAATTATATAAAAATGAATGTTTTTCTGAAAGGTTTATAACAACATTTGAAAACAAGATAGACTTTAATGAATTAATCAAATTTCAAAATGTTCCTACAACAATTATTATAAAATATTTTAACAAGTTTGATTTTATTCTTTTGGTTAAAAACCAAAACCTAACTCCTATGGTTCTTAACCAGCTTCAAGATGAAATTGATTGGAATGTTTTAATTTGTTATCAAGAGGTGCCTGAACCCTACCTTTTAAAAAATTATAATAAACTTAATGTAAATATATTATTGAAAAATAAAAAGTTATCAACTGAGTTTAATACATGGATATTGATGAATGATAAAACAAATTTTATCTGGCAAAATCTATTGGAATATCAAAATTTAACACGTGGCCAAATGATGTTAATATATTCAAGATTGGAATCTGGTCCAGAATGTTATAGAAAGAATTTTGGTTTTTTTATAAGTGGTTACCAGAAACTTGACTCTTTTCTTTTAGAAATATTTAAAAATATATTACATTGGCCTACAATTTCAAAATGTCAAATTCTAACTGAAAGTGATTTGATTAAATTTTATAGATTAATTGATTTTAAAATATATATTTCAAGGGGGATTTCAATAAGTAAAAATGTTCAAAATAAAATCTGCCTAACTTATATTAGTTTATTTACCAGAATTGACTGCCCAATATGTTTGGTAGTAACAGAAGAAAATATTATTTTAGAATGTAAACATACATTTTGTAAAACATGTATAGCTGAATGGCTGGAAAGCCATAATACTTGTCCTATATGTAGGTTTAAATTAAATTTTCAATTATTTATTTATAATTATGCACATTGAAATTATTATTTTTAGTTTATTTATTTAACTATGTGCACAATAAGTATATTCCTAGTTTAATAATATTTAATTTTTGACTTACAATTTTATTTGATTCAGAAAAAATATATTTTGTTTATGCAATCAATTATTTTAGTGCATTTATATTTTCATATTTAGTTGAAATATGATTCAATATTTAATACTAACAACATAAGTTATAACAATTTAAATATTAATCAATTTGATATATCAATGGTACATTGATTGTTTTATTTTACAAATTAAATCCAGATATAAGAGTTACTACGCATTTTAGATCACTTTAGTTGCAATAGAGGTAATTAAAATAGAGCTTTTTTAGAGCTCTAATATAAACATGGAGTCAACATTAAAATCTAAAGAGGAAAAGAAAATTATTGAAAATATTTTAAAATTTTTTATTGTAAGGTCAAAGTTTTCAAACTTAAATCCAATTTATGTATTACAAATTGAAAACTTTATTTCATTTTTAATTAATAATTTTCCACAACAAGAAATAGATTTAGTTTGGAAAAGAGTTTCAAAAAAGAGAAAATATATTAGGAAAAACAAAGTTAGTATAACTAAAAATAATGAATCAACTCTTCAAAAAAAACATATATGTATAATTGGAAGATTTGATGATAAAGATGAATACATTATTCCTGATATATATCTTCCAGAAAATAAGTCTTTACAAGATTAAATGTAAGTACAAAGAAATGATAATGAAGACACTAGATTTTAATAAAATATTTAGTCCAATAGCTAAAATGGGGACAGTGAGATAAATGTTAAACATTGTAGCAAACAAAAACATGTTTTAAAACAATTCTATGTCCTAACTGTATTTCTTTATGATGATTTAGAAGAAGAAATTTACATACAAGCAGAGGGTTTTGAGGATGAGCCTAGTTAATACTATAAGTTGAAGGAAAGTTTATATGACTTGAAATACAAGTGTCATGTTAAATGGAATGACAAATTTAGCAACTGTCTAAAAGAAAGTGATTTTAATACCCTTTTCAATAGGAGTTAAGAAAAGTTATAGTTATTTTATATGTTATCAAATTATAGATAAGGAATTCAAGATCAAAACTATGAATGTTTCACACTACTTGGGACTTGAAATTTTGAAGGAACAAGTTTAGTCAATTACTTAGTCAAGCATGCTACATAAAGAAACAAAGAAATTCAACATGAATGATTATAACTGTGGAAGAACTTCAATTGGTTTAGAAAACTTATAGATAGAAAAGGAAGTTAAAACAAAGACAGAGACAAAAAAGGTTCCTTATAGACAAGTTTTTGGAGCATTAATATGTTTATGTTGTGGAAATAGATCAAATATATAATTTACTATTTCATTTGTTTTAAAATCCTGTGTTATAAGATTGAAAAAAGAGGTAATATTGAAGTCTGTAAACCAATAAAAAGTTTTGATGTAAATGATGATGGTATATTGTTTTTATAATGTTTGTTTACTTTTGTAATATATTCAGTTTATAATTTCTCGGTAAAAATACAAGGAATTATTTTTGTTCAAAATAGTTATATTTAAAGAGATGTAGTTTACAAGAACCAAGGACCATATACCTAGGTTTGTTGTTATAGATAAGGTAATAAATTATATTTTTTAATAAATATTAATAGCTTAATTGAAAGGAAGTAGATTTGCCATGTTTGATTAAAATTTATATGGACTGAAATTGTATCCACCTAGAATAATACCCCCTCATTTGACTCAGGAGCTTGTCTATTGTAATTACCAAATAAAATCAAAACCAGAGATGTAGGAATTGGCTAACTCTGGAACTGGCTAACCGTCTCAGTCAGGAATTGGCTAACTCCAGAACCCGCTAACTGGATTTTGTCTTGGCGGAATTTGCTAACTCTGGAAGTTGCTTACCCGGCTGCACCCACTGCACAGAGCATTGTTAACCTTGTACGACAAAATAATCATACACTGCTGTATTTCAAAATGTCGGTAACAATGAAGATACAGTAAAGGTTATTGTTTTTTGTTATCAATTCCACTTTTAACAGATAACTAGTCCAAAGTAATTCAAAGACAATAAAAAAATCTTGAAAAAGTGTTTTTTTGTTTAACTGTACAACAGCCATCAATGTTTATGATTTTAATCTTAAATATAAATGCTATCAGTATAAAAGAAAATAATAGAATATGAAAAAAATATTGAAAATTCAGTTTAATTGGTACTAAATAATTAAACCTCTATGAAATTAAGCTAAAATACATGCAAGTTCTCAAATACAGAAAACAGATTTAATCGTAATGTTGTAATAAACCAAAATCATTAATTAATACAGTCATCAACCATCGTAACTTTCATAACTAATTTATATATTTAAAATGAAATGTTTGTCATTGAACCGTCCAACTTACGTGTACAAATATGATAACATAGACTAAGTTGTTATCTAGGCCTAATAGTTTGAACCAAAACATTGTAGGCCTACTAGTAAATAGTTGCCTAATTCTAAAATGTGTTAAATTTTTTAGCAATAATGTTACATGTTTTAAAACCATTTTTAGATTGTACACCTAAGCAATGATGTAGTTTTTGGTTATTTTTACATTTTATACCCTAAAAAGCCAAAACAAGTTTATCTCAATTTTTGTCTGTCTGTTTGTTTGTTTGTCTGTCCATTCTGTCTGTGACACCAAAATATAATTTTCTGCAGCCTATTCCTAGAAAACTAGAGTACTAATCAAGGTTCAAATCATTTTTCTATATTTACTGGATTAGTGAGAGTGTTTTTGGCTATAAAAACTTGGCCTCCCTTCTTTGAAATTGAAAATAAAATAACAAACTATTAAAAACCCAATTTTGTTTAATTTTTATAAAATTTTTTGCCAATATTTTTATTAATACATCCAAGCCAAGTGAGATAAAAATTGTGTGCCTTACTTAACCGGTTTAATTAATCGCAAGTGAAACTATTGTTCTTGAGTTTTGATAACTGGGGAAAATATAGTGAATCAGAGTTATAAAAGTAACTGGATTAGGAATGTAATATGGCACTATTTAGAACAGATGTGTGCAGTAGTGGTGTATGTCTGACATATGAATAGCCTCTGCTGATTAGAAATAGTTGTGGCATTTGTAAATATATCAGTGACAACTAGAATAAATAATCTTAATTTAACAGCTGTTTGTTATTTAATATTTTTGTAGGTAATTTTATGATAAACATTGGGAGAAAACTTGACAAAATTCATATAAATTTGAGTTTTTAAATCAAGGTAGGATTCTGTGTACACAAGTAAGTGTAGATTTAATCTAAAACAAAGCTTTGGGGTAATCAAGCACTGTAAATGTTTATTGTTTAGTTTTACTGTATGTTGAAGACGTCATGTTACATTAATCAATTATTATTTTCAAATTTAAATAGAAATTACTTATGGACGTTTGGTGATTAACTAAGCTATTTACAGTATTAGGGTTTAATTATTTAATTATTATTAATTATTAGGGTATGTTTTACTTTGGTGTTAAACAAGTACAAGAACAAAACTTTTGTATACTTTTGTATACTTTCTAAGTGGCTATAATAATAACTAGAAAACCATATGTTAAACATTGTCAGTATTGTTGTATATATAATCTGAGCCAATAAAATTCTAAATGTTACTTTGGTGTTAAACAAGTACAAGAACAAAACTTTTGTATACTTTCCAAGTGGCTATAATAATAACTAGAAAACCGTATGTTAAACATTGTCAGTATTGTTGTATATATAATCTGAGCCAATAAAATTCTAAATGATTAATAATTTATGAACACGTTAGAATCCTGGATTATCTCATTGTAGGCTAGACTAATTTTGTGTGATATAATACTATCATCTAGGTCTACTAGTTCATTGTGTGTTTAAGAATTTGACAATTTAGTTAATTTTAAATCACATATTAATTTATAATTTTTAGTTGCTAGAAAGTGTCTTAGTATTTCTACTTTCTTTGATTCAAATAGTTAACTCTAGAACTCACTAACCCCATATTAAATGCTCTATCTTTAAATTTGGTTGATGAGAACTTGTTCAGTTTTGGAATTAGCTAACTCCAGAACCCACTAACCCACTCTAGAGCTAGGTTAGTGAATTCTATCCTCAATAGAAACTGCTAACTCAGTATCTCAGTGAAACTCACTAACTCCTAATTAGAAGCCTCATGCACCATCCAATAGGAGCTAAGCATGAAAATTTTTGGCCAGTGTTGTCAAAAGTGTAGTACCTATGATTGTATCAGTATCATAATGCTGTATCCTATAAATAATTAGGAGTAAGAGTAACATAGTCAATAAAATAAATATATTTAGAAGTATATTTAATATTATTTTTATAATTAGGATGGAAAATGTATTACAGTTTTACCATAGACTAACCAACACAAGTAAACTTTACATCCCATTGTAAAATTTGAAGCTTGTTTTTCTTGTCTAGGTTATGTCTAGTGACACTGATTACTAGTGCTGATGAAATTATGTTTCTATTATTTTATAGTTAACTTCATGATTTGTTCTTTATTTTTTGATTATATAACTAGGGGATGTGTTATTAGTTATAATTAGAATGTTTTATTTAGTTAAATGGTGTTTTAACACATTTGCTATGGCACGTCAAATGGCGGGTATATCCCCAGTGCAGCGCTGCCCTCAGTGTAGAACAAGCCCGATTGCCGCATAGAATTGGCTTTTTAATTTTGGTCTGATGAATTGCAAATAACATGTGGTGATGTCCTGCTTTACAATGAGAGTTGACATAGTTTGCTAAATACCCACAGATAGCAGCACTACTTGGAACATAGTTAGTCCCATTGGAATTGTATTGTCAAATGGAGGGAAAAAGATGGGACAAAAAGTAGATTTTTGAGATTGCCAGATGGGGATTTTACGAGGAAATTTATAACCAACCTAAAAAACAATTTACACATTTACAAAATTTAATCTAAAAAACAAACATTTAAATACATAAAAAGTCTAAACATGACTAAATACAAGTGCAAACCTAATATAAAGGCAAGTGTGAACTTAAAAATCTGCAAAAAATCTGAGTGCACCCAAACTAAAGAGCGGTTGCAAAAACAGATTTCTATTGTATTTACAGACCATGCTCAGCAAGTAATAATGTTCTCCGTCAAACACTAGACTCATAACTGGCTGCTTTTGTTTAACAAGGTTGGATGGCTTGGACCCGGGACTATACATAACATAGACAGTGAAACGTAGTCTATGTTATATTTTTACATGTAAGTTGGATGATTCAACGTTAAACTTTTAATTTTAAATCTATGAATTAGTTATGAAAGTTAAGATAGTTGATGACTGTATTAATTAATAGTTTTGGTTTATTACAACATTATGATTACATTTGTTTTCCATGTTTGAGAACTTGTGTGTATTTTAGCTTAATTTCATAGAAGTTTAATTATTTGGTACTAATTAAGCTCAATGTTCAATATTTTTCATATTCTATTATTTTCCTATAATACTGATGGAATTTATACTAAAAATCAAAATCATAAATATTTAATTGGCCGTTGTACAGTTAAATAAAAAATACATTTCATTATTTCATCATACAAGGTTGGCAATGCTCCATGCAGTGGGCATGGCCAGGTTAGCAGCTTCCAGAGTTAGTGAATTCCATTACAAGACAAAATTGAGTTAGCAGGTTCTGGATTTAGCCAATTCTTGACTGAGATGGTTAGCCAGTTCCAGAGTTAGAAAGTTCCTGAGTTAGCTAATTTCTACGTTTCAATATATCAGTGTTTAAACATCCATATGCATATGTAAGGCAATTCTTTACATTAAAATTGTGGCAATTATAGAATAATAGGTAAGTGTTTAAGTTAAGGGTTTCTATCCTATGATGACTAGACAAATAGTAAAATCTTAAAAAAATTATAGTATAATTAGATGTAAGGTAAACTGTACACCATATATATAACTAATATGTGGTTTTTGTTGATAATTTTTTCAGATAAGATTACTATGCTTATTTAATATTTTACTTTTGGACTTAATGAACCTCATCTGGAAACTTTCTCAAGATAAATTAATGATTAAAAGCTTAATAATCTCAGCAAACCTGTTGTCTAATTTTGAATAGTTTCTTTAATCTTGAAAATAATTTATTTCAACTTTAAGGGGTGGTTTAAGAGCTTGGTATTAGTGCTAGTCTGTGACTAAATCCAGATATTTCTGGCATTTTAGGCTGCTGCCTTGAAAACAGGTTTGTAAGCTCAATTTCAGTTAGACATGCACCTAACTTGTACAAGGATAATCATGTGCCTAAATATTGTTGATTTGGGAGTCAAGTAGACTTAGGTGCTAGTCTAAGAGATAGTCTCGGTGGGTTTGGGAGACCAATTTCAGAACTAAGAGATATGTTTTCGTTATAAAAATCAGTGAGATTAGTCCCCAACTTTAGTCCTACCAGGGGGTAGGTTTAAGTTAATATCATGCTGGTATTACCTCATTAACAAGTTAGTTGTTTACATATTAAGTAAAAGAATGTTATATTGGAATTTGTTATTAAATTCTGAATAATTTCATTACCCTTAAAGTATATTTGATAAAAGTTTTTTTTTAGGTTTCTCTTGTTCAAAATAAAAGAAAATCTTGCATGAAGTAATTTAATGAAATATTATTTTGTTTTTGTTTTTACTGTTAACTTCAATAAAAATATAGAGCCTGAATAGAATTTATTTCAAATGAGATTTGGTTATAAGCATCCATACCTTAATTATAAATATTTTATTAGCTAGGAAAAAATTAGCAACCACACATACCCCCCCCCCACTCATCCCTTACAAAAGATTGAAGAGATAATAAACAAAATATAAAAAACTGCAAATAGCTTACAGTCATAATAATTTACTTTTAATTGTGTTGTGATTGAGCTCAGTTCAGTGTCATTGACAAGTACTAGTTACATCAAAATGTAGTACCTAGATTATTTGAAGTATAAAAAAATATATACTGGTACAGTAAATCAATATTCCCACCACAGAAAACCTAAAGATTAAGTGAATATCCAATAACCTAATAAGACTTTCAATTAAATTTATTTAAATAGCTTTAGGTTTAACAAGTAACTAAAACTACCTATGTGTAGGTATACTACTACAGGGAGGGCAATAAAGTGTTTTTTACCAAAATATTAACAGTTTTATATAAAATAAATAAATTTGCCAAGATTCATCAAAATATATCCATAAACTACAAAACTACAACAGTTAACTTATTCTCCATGAGAATCACATGGGAATTTTATATTAAAAATTTTTTGAATAGTCTTTGTAGCCAATAACCATACAAAACATTTTAAGATACAGTAGAACCTCTTTAATCCAAACCCCTGTAATCTGAACATCCACTAATCCGAATGCTTCATTGCTGTACTCTATACACAGTACAGTAGTTTTTTATTGTATGTATACTGTATTTATTGATATATGCACTGTAGTTATTTAAATTGTAATTTATAGTAGGCCTACTGTTTATTCCTTATGTTTAATACTGTATTAAATAACCACTGTATTTTACTTTATAAAGCAATTTTCACTTTTCCCTAGCTTTGCTATGTAAACAACAATATGTTCTGTAATCCAAACTATTCAATATTTGTTTTTTATACTCTTTAAAATATTTTAAAGATAAAGATTTATGTTTTAGGGGTTAAAATTGAGAAAAAAACTATTTTCATCCCATAAAACCCCGGGTTTCCATGATCTGATCATGCTGGTTTGTGAAATTATTAGGGTTTATCATGCCTAACACTTTCATGCCAAATTTTATCAAAATCAGACAAAAATTACTCAATTTGTCACATTTATGGACGTGTATATAATATATAGGCTATACATATATAAACACTTGAACAAATAGGGATGAATGAATAGGAAATGTTTTTGGCCTCTAGGGACATCAAAATGGAAAAGTATATTGGTCCCGGAACTAAGTGCTGCCTATGGTAATAGCTACTTCACTATAGGGAAGTTAAATAAAAGAGTGTCATGTTAAATTTTTTTTTAATTTACAACAATTCTTTTGTAAGTATTAACAGATATACATTTGCTTCATATTATCATAACCTCCGCAATTACAAAATATTTTTTATTTTATTTCTGTCAATACCTATATATTATACAGGGAAATTGCTGTTTAATTTTAAAACTTTTTATTGCATGAAACCGAGTTTCAGATGTTACTGTTCCACACACTGAGTAATCTTTGTTAAATGATTAGGCTACCTAATGTTTTTGATCTCTGAAAGAAATCATATTGATTTTCAGAAGCCTATGCTACTCTGTACATATTTATAAGGTGTAGTACCAGAGATAAAACATAGCCATCATTGAGATGTAAATCAATGATCTTACAAAACTAAATTTTTGCAATGGTATAATGCAGAAACTTAAACCATAGTCTACTAATTAGCCACCGTTGATATACCAAGATAAAATTGTATCCATCTTCAATTGTTCATCATTTGTTGTTGTCAACAGTAATATGCTCTGCAGTGGCCATTACCAACATCAAAACCTAAATTCCCCACGATTCCCTGTCCATCTAGCTGCGCTGTAACTTAGTCATGACTATGATCTATGACCATTTCAACTTAGACATGAGCTCCCAAGCCTGGTTTCTTGTCCGGGGACTAAAGTTAGGTATGTTTAACACTAGGCACATATTAGCTAGGCTTGAGCTCCCAAACCGCCCCTAACATAACTAAAAAGTCTAACATTATCCCTAATCAAGTACTATAATTGATTAATGCTGCAGTTTTACTGTATGTTGAAGATGTCATGTTATATTAATCAATTACTATTTTTAAATTTGAATAAAAATTACTTACAGATGAATCTGGTGAGTTGACAGGTTGTAGATGTCTATCACAGACTCTGTACATCATGCTGCCTAGGTAAGAATTGAAGTGTTCTCCATATTCAATGAAGAAATGTATAGAAATTGCACCCAGATCTATAAACACACAAGGTAAAGATAAATCATTATTTTCAAGGTTTAATTGTATACAACTTAATGAACTCCTATATAAAGAATGTAGTCATTGACATTAAAATTATTGCATTTAACATTTAATATTATTTGGTTGATGAGTTAAAAACTCAGTTTGCAGTGTAATGGACAATGAAAACATAATAGTAATATCTTTAAGTAGGCCTAATACAGAAAATAAATATGTAATTTTGCTGGGTCTATGTAATCAATTCCGTTTGTCATTAACAGTGATTCTCAGAGTATAGCAAAAGACACAGGCGTGTACTAACACACTTTAAAGTCTTCCCACTGCATGTACTGGCCATTTAGGCGGTCCAACATCAAGGTACTGACTTTTTTTTTGTGTATTTTCCACTGAGACCCTGGTCTTCTAGGCATGTACTAACTCAAAATATAGTTTCCCAATAATTGGTACTTCACTATAAGTTTAAGTTGTACATGACACTAGGCATCTGTCTGAGAATCACTGTAAATGACAAACGGCATTGATATGATAGACCAAGCACTGGATCTCAAGTGTTTAATTACTGTTATTTTCAATGATTGTAACTTAAATTTGTGCATTTGTTGTTGTTTTGTGTAGCTATGATTTGTTTATTTATTGTTTATTTTTTCTTTTAAATGTCTCCGATGATAACAAAATATAGAGAAGACATGTAATCGTGATAATGACAGTGGCATGAAATAAGTTTACTGTAGTTAACACCTGACCCTGGACAATCTCAACTATAATTTTATATTTTAGTTCAAGGATTAATCTATATCAGACAGTAGGCTATATATATTCTGTGATTAAAACAATAAATTCCTAATAATATCTACTCAATATAAAAATTTTCATCACATGATTGTAATACTTATCTATTTAGTAATCTCTATCAGTAGAACTACAATGTTCAGCCAACGTTCAGCCATAGTAACTCACTGACTCGAAAGTTTCCTGTAATAACATCACAAGTAAATGATTAGGTGGGATAATAAAAAAGAGTGAGTGAAATACAGTAGTAGTGGAAATTGTCTATCATCAAATAAGAAAAGACAAAAATGGTATGTTGAGATAAACTTAGTTCTTGATTAAAACTTTTAAATCCCCCCTACCCAGTTTATTGTAATTTTTTTTAATAAAATAAGTAAATTTATAAAAAAGTATAAAATCAAAACAAAGAAGATTTTTATTTAATTTTGAATCATTTCTTTAATCTTGAAAATAACATATTTCAACTTTAACATAACTAAAAAATCTAACATTATCCCTAATCAAGTACTATAAATGATTAATGCTGCAGTTTTACTGTATACAGAGGATACACATCCAGTAACAGGACGTAGATTAGGTGTCCAGCAGTTACTGTCATAACCTAACCTAACCAACCAAACTTGCTGATAATGAAAAAAATCAAATGAAGGTTCAATTCTCTTCATAACATAAAATTATAAATGCCAAAAATTCTAACAAAAGATGTACAGTTCAGAAGAAATTACATTTGAAATAAAATCTGTGACAAAAAGTTAAAGTAACCAATGTGTTTCGAACCAGGGACCTCTTGGATATCAGCCAATCACTCTATCCACTACACCACAAACAAAGCTGGCCAATCATCATATCATTGTGGTAATGGCATTTTGGGACCCCACAACCCGGTGATATCAATACTGGACACCTAATCCACATCTGGTTACTAGAGTAGACACATATCCTCTGTGTTTACTGTATGCAGTAGTGATGTGTGATACAGGTCAATGTATCAATATGCAGTATTGATACATATCAGAATGTGGTGTATTGATATGTGTATCATATAATATCCTCATGTATTGATTTTTATCTGTATCAAACAAAATATCATATTGTTTATTTTTATTTTTTTTTATTTATATATCTTAAATATACAAGCTGCATAGACAAATATTATGTTACTTACAAGCTTGTAAAAAGGGTTAGTGTTTGTAATCTTACCTTAGAAAAGCCATTTCCTTCCTGTGTCTTTTTATTTATATCAAACATACATATATAACCTTCAAATTCCAGTAAACACTTAAAATTGGAAATCATTTTGTTATTGTTTTTCTAGTTTTTATGCAGGGATAATTAATTGAACAAAAAAGTACTAATAATGATGGTGGGTACAGGGATGTATTTAAATATCTGCTGCCTCTAGGCAACAAAGTTTGCCGCCGCCCCTCCCGCTCCCACTTTTAAACGCACTCCCCGACCTCACTAATATCACCCCAATGGCCAATACATGCCCTGTCAGCTGGTTTTGTGGTAAAATAATCGGTAATATTGCATGCGGCATCAACAAATTTAATGACTTTTCACCACACTATGATGTTTTTAGCTGTTTTATATGTGTTAATTGGTGGCTGAAAGTTATATTTTGCTGGCCATGCCAGCTGTCATCATCATTTGGGGACCGAGCAGTTCTTACATCCCTAGGGCCACAAAATCAGCTGATCACTTACTTTTTTAAACATGAATGCATATTAAATACACAATCAGTATCCATAGCATTGCAATAGAATTGTTTTATTGTCACCGCTGCCTAGCAACTATTTATTTTAATTTTTGTTGATTCCTCAAATTATTTCTTCACATAACCTTTAAAGTTCTAGTTGTGTTGACTATCAGTGTACATCATTATTGTGGTGAATTAAGCTCGTGCTATTAAGGTATAGTGTGGAAAATGGTGTTCATACCACGGACCGAAATGGTTTTGCAGCTCTTGATCGTTTTAGGTTGACTTCGTCTCAAACCTAAAAACTATCTCAAGCCAGCGAAACCTCATTTTCAGCCCTAGGTATGAAATATACTATTTCAACCCCTTTTAACGGACGTTTTTTGTGCCGATTTTTTGCAAAACATTCTGACTTGGATAGGCCTACATAGAAGGCACCATTTTTTTTTATCTAATCAGTATTTTTTTACAATCCCATTTTACAGCTTTAAACGGCACACAAAATCATCTGTATACAATGGTTCTTATTACGCTTTTCATTGAACACTATTAGTCAGATCCACTTGAGAGACGTGCTATTGGCTTTGATTTGAAATGAAAGAAATATGTATTCTTAAACTATTTTTTTCTTACAAAAAACACATGAATCGCAAAGAAAAATTACGTACTTTTACTGAAAGAATATTAAATAATTTTAAGTTAGTTAAGTTTGGTACAGTGGTAAGTATTTAGTTCACACTTTCCTTCTTGATTTTAACCTAGCAAAAGAATCTTTCAGCTATAGTGCTGCCGCTGCATAGTGGTGTATGAAGTAAGTCAAAATCTTATATTATTTAGTCGAACAGAAGGGAGTGTTTTCTACGTTTATCACTACATAGCGGCCGGCATGGCAACCTGCTCCCACGGCAAGCATGTCCACCAGACCAATAGGGCAGCACGGACAACTCTACACAGCTGTGTGATAAACTAAATAAATATTTGAAATGGCTATTTTGCTGTTCCCAAGATTATTTGCTAAATTTTTTTTAAGATTAAAACTTTGTTTTTTTATTTTTTTACCCTCAAAGTTTTGCCGTCCCTAAAATTTGCTGCCCTAGGCAGGCGCTTAGTCCGCCTATTTGGAAATATGTCCCTGGGTGGGTATGCTACTTACACATTAAATAGTATAATATGGATAATGAGGGTCCCCACTTCCATTAATGGTGGTCCTAGTTTTGAGGTTATTTGCAAAACATAGTTGAAAATACATGTCCCACATATTGATACAAAATAATGATATTTTGCGGTCCTTGTATTGATATTTGTATCAAATGTATTTTAATGTATTGAATGTATTCAATATCTGTATTCTGATGTTGTATGTAGAAGATATCATGTTATATTAATCAATTACTATTACCAAATTTAAATAGAAATTACTTACGGATGAATCTGGTTAGTCGACAGGATGTTGAGGTCTGTCATAGACTCTGTACACCATCAAAACCTCAGGTAACCTGTACGAGCTGTATCTTCTCTATGCTGCCTAGGTAAGAATTGAAGTGTTCCTCATACTCGATGAAAAAGTGTATAGAAATTACACCCAGATCTACAAACATACAAGGTAAAGATAAGTCAAGATAAAATAAACAAAGATAAGTCATTGTTATTTAAGGCTTAATTGTATACAACTTAATGAACTCCTATATAAAGAATGTAGTCATTGACATTGAAATTGTTGCATTTAAAACTTACTACAGTAATCCCATATTATTTAAACAATAATTAAAAGCTAAAACTTCAATTTATTTTTAAAATCCAATTACATTGCAGAATTTACTGGCAAATGAGTAATCCAAATGTAATATTATAAGACAGAAGATATTTCCTGAAACTATAGTCATCTAAGAAAGACTAAGAATTATTTATAGTGTTAGAATCTATATAATTAATATGCTACATGAAATTTTGTCGGTTAAACTCCTCCGCCATTACTTAACCGATTTTATCTGTTGACGTCTCATTGGAAAGAGCATGTTGCGTAGATTTGCAAACTGGCCTTACATTTTTGAAAAAGTCCCTTGGACTCTGCCCAAGTGGCTTTGAAAGTTCCCATGTTATCTTTATAAAGAACATAATTGTTTACATTTTGATCAGCTGTATAATTTAA
Source organism: Macrosteles quadrilineatus (assembly GCF_028750875.1). NCBI lineage: Eukaryota > Metazoa > Arthropoda > Insecta > Hemiptera > Cicadellidae > Macrosteles > Macrosteles quadrilineatus. Next base: position 85,943 of record NW_026542836.1, read on the forward strand.
TTGTTGTTCATTTATTTTTCAATTCAATATTTATTATTTGAGTTTGTATAAACATAACCCCCAAGACGGATCGTGTTAGTATGGTTGTATCTTAAATTTGTATATTTATTGTCGTTTTGTGCCGCTACGACGGGTCGTGTTAGCACGATTGTAACTTAAATTTCTGAATTTATCGTTATTTTGTGTAGCTATAATTTGTTTATTTGTTGTTTTTTTTTTCTTTTAAATGCCTCTGACGCGACAACAACGAAACGTAGACAGGAGGCATAATCGTGATAACGACTGCAGCTACAGAACAGTGGCGCGTAATAGGCTTAACTCATCACAGTCAGCACCTGACTACAAATCTCAACTATTAGGTTACAAATGAACCCTAACACTAATCCAAAACGACTTTTCGTTTTCAATTGGGCATCTATCAATGACCTGTGTTGCCTGTACATCAAGGCATTTTGAGAAGAAGAAATCCAGCCGGAATTCTTTAGGTTTATCAATAACGAAGATAATCGTGTTCTGAGTTACATGCCGGTAATCTTTGAGTTGACTCTTTTAAACTCATTGTAAATATGACTGTTATTCGTTTTGAAATAACTCCTGTAATACTTTGCAATTGCTCGAATTCGAGCAACATGTACACTAGTTATCTATAATTCTGTACAATTAAAAGAAGTTGAACTTAAAAAAAGATTAGCAGTTTAACTTATCAAAGGAGTCTGGCTTTAATTAAAGATTTATATGTATAAAAATTTTTAGGTTTATTTAAAAAATATAAACTATACATTATAAAATATCTAGGTCTAAAACTTACCATCTGGTTTGGAGTTTTCTAGTGGACTGATGATGTGATCAGAGGTGAGTAACTCCGGAACGAACTACTCCGAAAGAACTACTCTGACTCCGGAACGACAAGTCCAACTCCAGCTCTTGCATCGGAGTTAGTTCCTCTAGGAACTAAAGATAGTCAAGAGACCGTCATTGGTTAAGATACATTATGTAATAAATTAGAGATTGTTGTAGTAAATAAATATTTGAAATTAAAAAAAAAATCTGTTTAAAATGAATGTAGGCTATAATATACAGTAATCGACTAATGAGAGGTGAGAGGGGAGCAGCAGAACACCAAGCATCACAAGAATACAACTGGAACGACTCACTCACTGCCCTACTGTTTCGTCATTCCTCACTCCACTAACTATGGTCCTATCATCCTAGCCTAGCTTAATCATTATTTATTTATTCCTTGTTTAATAACGATTACTGGAATGGAACCAGGAACTATCATCCAGAGGTGATGCGAAGAGGAATGATGGACTGGAACTATCTAGTTCTGAACCAAAATGGATGGTGAGTGAGTGGAAGCGCTCCTCACTCCGAAAGTCCAGTGTTCAGCGTTCTTCTAAACGGAGTTGGAACTACTCCGCGGAACTAGTTCCGATAGCTCAATAACTCCGGAGTGAACGACTCCACCAAGTGAACGATAATTCCCATCTCTAAGTGATGCTTCAATTGACCACATGATGCTTCAATTGTAGACAATTGATGACGTTAGGCTTCAACTAACTTGAGTCATATGTTAGTTAGGTCAACTGTTCTGTTTAAGGACAGAGACCCAGTCTGACCAATTACAGTTAACTGTTTTCAAGGTTAAAATAATAGAACTCAAGAACTGTCTCACTAAATTCATCTTCATATAAAGTTCAATCTATTTCCATGAAATGATTATCATGTAATATAGCTTTTTTTAATTGAACTAGCAAGACTTCAATAAATTATTTTTTTTAATTATTCAGTGTATGTAGAGAATTAGATAAGTGTCAGAAATTATATATTTATTTACAATTCTAAGGTCCTAAATGATATGATATTTACCTGAAGGTTTCTTAAGTAATAAGAGAGTACTCTATGAACTTACAGATAGTTTTTGATTATCCTATACTTTAATACAAGCAATGTTTACTTATATGTATGTATACTTGCTTACTTACTTGCTTGTACCAAGATCTTGAAAATGACTCCAATGATTTTCTTTAAATGTTGAATATAGTTTATTCCTGGCCTAAAAACAAGTTTACTATAGTTAAAAACTGCCAACAAAAATCTAATTATGTAAAAAAATGAAACTGAAAGTCATATTTGTTAATATTAGTCTTATGAGTTGCTAAGCTACCATCTTGGCTGAATAAATAACAAGGCAATAGTAAACAAAAAACTTGTAAGTTGTCTATTCACAGTAACTAGCAAATTAAAAATACAGTACAAAAGGAAAAACATCAGTTGTTACTATTGAGTAAAGATTATACTGAAGATTACTCTATACAGTGTAGTTAAGGGTAGCAGTGTAGAGTGTGGGATCTGTTTATGATGATTAGATTATGGTATCTGCAATCCTTAAATGCTATAGGAAGGGAAGGAAACAGGTCTGTGACGTAGGAAGTGATGAAGGAAATAGTAAAGGCGAGCAGTCCATAGTGTGGGAACTATTTATGAGGATTAGATTAAGGTATCTATAATCTAAAAATGTTATGGGAAGGGAGTAAAACAGGTCTATGACAAAGGAAATGACAAAGCAAGTAGTAAGGCTAGCAGTGCAGAGTGTGGGAATTGTCTTTGGCAATTATATTAATGTATCTGCAATCCTAAAATGCTATGGGAAACAGAGAGAACTAGAGGGAAACAGGTCCAAGACGTAGGGGGTGGTGAAGGAAGTAGTAAAGGTGAACAGTATTGAGTGTGGGAATGGATTAATGTATCTGTAATCCTAAAATGCTATAGAATGGGAGGGAAACAGGTCTGTGACTTAGGAAGGGGTGAAGGAAGTAGAAAAGGTGAGCAGTCCAGAGTGTGGGAACTGGAAACAGTTTGTAGTAGTTAGAATAAGTATCTACAATACTGAAATTCTATGAGAAGGGATGGAAACATGTCCACAACACAGGAAATTGTGAAAGAATTAGTAAAGGCTAGCAGTGTGGAGTGTAGGAAATAGATCCATGTATCTGCAATACAAAGACTGTTTTCAGAGTAAACTAATGATTTTTCCCGAGTAAAGCTCAGTCCCCAGGTACTCTTATTGATCTAACCATGCAATATTTATGTCATCACGGGGAGAATAGTACATTTATTTAACCTGCACAATATCTAATTTAGGCTGAATGACATAAGAGATAACGGTAGTCTGACCAGGAACCTTGATAAAAAGTCTATTTTTTTCTAATTTCTTGTTTTGTTCATTTTTAAGTTCTTCAATTGAAACTATTAAGTTTGTTGCTTTGTGTTGTATTCTGGACTTTTAACAGTCTAAAAAAGTTTTATATACTTGGGACTAATTGATGTAAAGAGTTTAAACCTAGTATAACGTCTACAGTTAGACTTTTAATTATGCTAACTACACACTGTATTGACCTGCCATAGTATGTAATGTTTATAGTACAGCCATAATATTATAGAACAGGTATAAACATTAATTAAGCGATACAACATGTTTTACTAATCTTAGGTTTGTTGTAGAAGCGATACAAGAATGATATAACGTCTTGAAATCAGCAAAAAATTGTTAAGTAGATATTATAAATCTTTTTTGCTCTATATTAAAGCAGCTATTATAATGTCTCACCCGGTCCATAAAATGTGTATGCTCAGGGTGGTTTTCCATGACCAAACTGCATAAAGGTTCAGGTAGGTGCTGCAAAGATAGTACAGTAGTTGAACTTTACCCCCATTGCTGCACATGCCCTGTGTTTCTTCTTTCCATTTTAAGGCCTCGCAGTACTTAGGCCTACATTATTTGAACGTCATGGTAGCTATCACCACCAAGCTATTTCCTTCATATTCTATTTTCGGATTATATGTCATTATTGATAGATGTTTCACCATCCATTGAATCTTTGGAAAATATATTTCAGGATGAGTTAATTTATAATACCTTTTGTTTATGTTCTTCACCTGGTTTTTCCTTTGTTTGTCTGTGCACTTGCTATGTCGTTTACGCCTTATTGTATTTTGTTAAGATTCTGGAATCGACTAACGATTGGGAGAAACAGGCTTTTTTGTGGCTCTAAAATGTTGAAGTGCCTGCTAGACAGGAATTGTGTCAATTTGAGTCTTTTCATGTTCATCAACATGTTCATCACTAAACTTGGCATATAATTTACACTATTCCGATAAACCTCGAAAACAAATTTGAATAGTTGTGAAGCTACAACCTATTAAAGGCAAACGGCTTCGACATTTAATAGAAGTATTCCCTGGAATTGAGGTAATTATTCCCGTCACTGTCATATAGAATAAGATTAAGAAGTAGTCCCAGTTCCTCAAAAGGGAGAGTGAAGTAAATAAAAACACTTCATCTCCTCTGATCACTAAAAGTATTAACTTACAAATATTAACTGTAAACTTTCGTTTCCCAGACATTATTTTTTGGGAAATAAACCATACAAACAAAAATTGATTTTTATAAAGATTTGAGAAAAAGAAAGTCAATAAGATATGCACTTAAAAATTAAAACTCCTTATTCACACTCTATCAAAAATTATTTATCAAACAAACTTCCTATTTTATTATAGCTAATGATGTTAAAAATTTAGACAATCAATAGTGTTGCATCCTGTTGGTACATTTTATAACCTTTTAATGTTATTGATCATCACAGAATCAAATTTTTTAGTTGAAACAGCTGTTAAGATTCTTTAATTCCATTTAAATATGAGTGCTCATAAGGTTAACATGGGAAACTCCAGAGCCACTGAGGCGGAGCCCTTTTGATGGATCTGCACCAAACATCACACAAACCATCCTTGAATAATGCTTAATAATGCCTGAAAGTTTCATTACAATCTGTCAAGCGGTTTTGGAGTTCATAACGTTCAAACATATATATACAAACTTCCTCTTTTATAAATATATAAAATATAACTTGTTTAGATAAATGTAGGTAAATATGTTTATGACAAACTTCATCAAAATTTGATAAATTTTAATTGAGATATTATAAGATAAAAACTTTTTAACAGAATAATTGAATACATCAGAGGTTGGTAAGGCATGCATTGTTATTAAGAGAGGGGGAAGCAATTCAATTTTAAATGAGTGGGAGAATACTATTTAAAGCCCCTATGTCTTGAGGATAGCAATATTTAACTAGTGGTTGTTATATAGTGAGTTTCTACATATTGAGTGCCTATTGTTATTGTGCCATATTGTTGTGTCTAGTTATCCCTAGTGTCTGTGCCATACATCAATATTGAAGGTATGTTTTATAATAATTTATATTATTAATTTTAATATAGGATTAGGATAGTTTGTGTGAGCTAGTGAGCTTGGTACAAATCTGTCAAAAGGGCTCTATCTTTAAAGTTTTTAAGTGGGCTAATGTTTACAAATAATTATAACTAGCTGTTACCCAGCAATTATTTAGAAAGTTTAAATTCTTAACAACATTTAAATTAAGTTATACAATGTTAAATGTATAAACATAAAAACCTTTATCAAATTATTATTTACAATAATAATATACCCCTGCTATAGCAAATCTACAGACTAAGCGAATTTCCATTTGCCTGATTTGATTTTTAATTCAATCTATTTAAACAACATTAGGTTTAACAAGTACCTAGGTTTACTACCTAAAGGGAGGGTAAAAAGTGTGGTTTTAATAAAACATTAATAGCTTAGTACAAAGTAAATAAATTTACCAAGTTTAATCCATATATATCTATAAATAAACAAAGTACAACAGTTTATTCATTCTTCATATGAATAACATTATAATTTTTAATTTACAATTTTTTCCATAACTAAAAATCATACAGAAAATATACTAAATTATTTATTTTCTTTTTAGCTCTTTAAAATAGTCTAGAGAAAATTTGAGAAAATTTAAGTTTTGAGGGTCAAAAACAAGAAAAACAATTTTTACCTTATAAATAAATCCTTGTTTTCATGGTTAGATTATGCTGGTTCATGGACTTGTTCAAATAAATGTATGTTTACACCAAATTTCATCAAAATTGGATAATTTTTGTTTGAGTTATTGTGCTAATGGACATATATGTATGAATTTAAATGGATGATGTTTTTACACTAGGGTAATCCCTGACTATCATTATTATGGACAGTTATATTTTTTATGTTCATATGATACCACAATAATATTTGTGGGGGACTTTTTTAGGGGATTTTTGGGGGGATATATTTTTGCTAGCTGTCATAATTAATGTATAATTTTTTATAAGCAACCTGAACAAGTGTTTCTAAGTAGCTCACTATCAACACCAACAACATTATGTGGTTTGTAATTAAGATTGTTTCTAAGAATGGTAAAAATGCACCTTGTCAGACAATCCTTAATATACCAGTGTTGAATTTTACTTGCTACATATGTTTTGGCAGTTCTTTAACTCCACCATTGTTAGGATTTATAGTACAAAAGATCCACTTCTGGAGGTGTCATCAGAATATGTTACAAACATTTAACACAAAAACACGTAATGATTACAGATAAGTCTATCAATTCACATGTGTATATTATAGGACTGGAAGTAAACTGAATCAGATAATAAAGGAAAGACATGGTCTCTGGATTGTTGTCTGTGTTTTTAACAGCTGATATTGGACTATTGTAGTGACTGAGAAGAGTGTTGAAAATATAATGGGATTCATAATTAATTGAGTGTTTCACTTAAAAATTTTGTGCTGTCCTTAATTTTGTGTATTTATATATTTTAAACTCCTCAAAGTATTTAATATATTTTCTTTCATTTTGAGACCATCATTTATATCCAGCATATAAATTGGTTATTATTGTCAATAATTTTGAATGGAAAACTTAATTATAAATCCCATTATATTTTCAATACACTCCTCTGTCACTACAATTAGTCCAATATCAACTTTTGATAACACAGATGACAATTCAGAGACCATGTCTTTCCTTTATTATCTGATTTAGTTTACTTCCTACTGCAATATACACGAGTGAATTGATAAGCCTATCTGTTATCATGTAAGGTACCAAATTTTAAGGGGGATAAAAACGTACTGCGAATAAATAAACACCAGAACTTACCCAATTTTTATCCACAATAGCCTACTCCTAGGCCTATGTGTTGGCCATAGCTTGGGCTATGGGCCAAAGAATGTAGGCCTATTTTTAATCACAGTGAAGTACAAACACACGTTCACCATACATATTTATCCATATTAGCACTCCACTTTACCAAATGAAGTTGAACCGACTGACTTTAAGAGTATTTAACGCTGACGACGACATAACCCCCAAACTGGTGTTTTGTTGACAGATGACAGACGAAACTAGACCAGCTTAACAAGTGAATTCAATCAGCTGTTATCTAGTAGTACTAAAGTTCGCCGCTTGAGCGCGTAAGCCTCGAGCAGGCAGGAACGAAGGATTTTACTAAAAGACAGGATTATTCGTTCATATGCCGTCTTCAAAATAAGACAGGATTATTCGTTCAAATGCCGTCTTCGAAATAACTTCGTCGTTACATCTACGCTTGCATGATAATCGACACGACTGTATAACTTTGTTACGAAAGTTAGCTAGCATACTTAATTAGGACCTTTTCATGTTTTATGTTATTTTAATTTAATGCATTTTAATCTATTATACCTTTTTGCTTTCTTTACATCCTGATTCGAATTTTCAGGAATTTTCGAATTTTCTGTGCCAAGAAAAGTACTAACAAACAAATTGGTGATTTAAAGGAGAAACTAAATAACTTTAAAGAAGAAGAGGATATAGAGACATCACTAAGTCTAGCAGCAGAAGCAGGGAATATATTGTTAGCTGAAAATGACATTCTAAAACAAACTATTCATGACTTAAGGAATTCAAAAAGCCAGCGTGAATGGGAGCTTGAAGACAAGATAAATAAACTACAACAAGAAATTTTGAGCTTAACTGAACAGAATAATATTAAGAAAATTGAAGTGACAAAGCTCATAAGCTCTATTGAAAACAAGACGCAGAAAGACAACAGTTTTAAAGACAACCTAATACTTCAACTAGAAAAAGATAAATTGGAAGGATTGTCTAAGATTGACCTATTAACTAAGGACAAATTGGCTCTTGAGAATGATGTCAAGATGCTTAAAAGAAAACTAAATGATCTAGAATCGACCATAGAAGACTATAACGGAACTTACAGTAGAGTAAATGCAGGTGACAGAACCGACATAACAGCTTTGTGGTATATGTTGGGAGATGAAGAGATAAAGTCATGGTTTGACAGTCAACCTCACCCAGGGAATGTTTTTCTTCTACCGCCGTCCGTTAGTCAACTTATGAAGGTGGAAGATGACTCAATTACAATTCACCAAGTTTGCAGCAATCTTAACCTACACAATTATGACTACATCATATCAGTGGTAAACAATGATGGGAAACAACACAGTGGAGGTAGTCACTGGTCACTTCTGGTGTACTGCAGTTCTACAGCCAATTTTTACCACTATGATTCTGTAACTGGAGTCAACCATAATCATGCTATCCAACTCGCCTCCAAGCTTTCCCAGGGCCTCAAACTGCTCGACAATTGTCATGTTATAGAAGCGAAGTGTCTACAACAGAAGGGAGGTGTCGAGTGTGGTGTTTTTGTTATACATAACACTGAGATTGTGTGCAATATGGTTGAAAATAAGTTGTTTAAATTTAATCACAGAATGTTTAATGAAGATTTTTCCGTTAATTCATACTACAACACTATAAAAGCTTTGTTGAGGCAACAAAAGCAACACTCTACTGAGAATAACTTACCAACGAGTACTAATGATGCACATAGAACATTAAATAGCAATTTTTGTACATCCAAAAATGTCAATCAGTGGAGGGAAGTATCAAGGAAAAACAAAGTAAATACAAATGCAAAACAAACCAACACTACTGCCACGCAGGATAAACCTTTTACAACATCAAATATGTTTGATTTGCTAAGCAGTGAAGAATGTAGTTCTATGCCGGTTTCCAAACAAACAGGAGAGGATAAGATGAGTTCTACACCATCTTCATGTGTGAGACATGCTAAGGATGCAAAAGACAAAAAAACTGACAAAAGCACCAAAGTAAGTAAAACTAAGCAACAGAAGAATTCTTCATTAAAACATGTTGTACAGAATATTCAGAATGCCGAAGAAGTAAGGGTTTGTATATATGCTGACAGTCATGGGAAGAACCTACATCAAATTCTTATAAATAGTTTACCATCAAACAACAACGTACATGTTACCACATCCCCAGGGGCGCCGCTTGGATATGTGTTAAAAAATACTGAAAAGTATGTTAAAGATTTGAAGAATGAAGATGTGCTTATCATTATCGCAGGCTCAAATAGTGTAGAACAAATGCTTAATGAAAATGTCGACCCAGCTGAAAGGATGCCAAGTGTTTTTCAAGAATATACGGCTTTAAATGACCACACCAACATTGCAATAGTTCCTCTGTTCCCCAGGTTTGACCTTCCGCCTCAACATATAATAAACAAGTCAGTTCGAAGAGTAAATTTCAATCTGAATACCAAAGAAGTCAACTTAGTAAACTGCAAAAGGTTTAAAAGGTTCCACTTTACCCAGCACGGTCAACACCTTAATAAACAAGGCAAACAAGTTCTCTGTGAAGAAATTTATAAAACAATTAAAAAAATTCAGGAGACCCATCCTAGTCATGCTTAACAGTCCCCAAAAGAAATTAAGGTTATTGAGGCAAATATGAAACAAGTTTTTGATGATTTTAGCCACTGTGAAGAAATAGGTTTTTCCCACTGTATATCAGGAGATCTAGATTGTAGCTGAAGCATGACTGCAGGAGTGGCAATGAAATTTAAGGAAAGATTTGGAAAGCCATCCTACAAAGACTATTGTAGTAAATGTCTGACATTTCAAAAGCCAAACAAAGGACCCTCGGTGTACAGTCTAGTTACTAAGCCTTTTTATAATTGTAAACCTACAAAGGAAGAATACAATGCTGCATTTGAAGAACTTACAGAGGATTTTAGCAAGAGATCACTAAAAAGACTGATATGTTCCCCCATGGGCTGTGTGAGAGACAAAATATCCCTAGATCTCTTTGCTTTAAATATAGTTAAATTTCAGAAGAAAACTAAAGCTTTTGTCACAATAGTTGCCTACTATCAACAATCACGAAGAACTCTTTTTAATGGACTTTCTTACAGTAGTTTTCTACAGGATTTGAGAGCTGCAATAGCTAAAGAATATGAAAAGCAAACAAGTATGACTTTGACAACTTCATCAAGCATGCAAAATATAAATACTTCAGCCTCACCTCCACCAGCCAAAGCCATGCTAAGCACAGCCACCTCAACCCCCATGTCATCCTCAACTACATTAACCACTACCACTACTCCACCAGCTGCAAGTTTGTTGGTAGAGATGCTTAATAGTGACACAACACTACAAGAGCTGCATAGAGAGAACCAGTCCAATGGTGTGACCATCACAGACACAGCACAAAAAGAGATGTTTCAGCCTCAACCAACAACCGCATCCACCAAGAGTATGAGTGTGAGTGCCGTGTCCTCAACACGTAGCAGACCTCAACCCCAGCCGATAACTCCCAACAACCCTACCATCAGCACCAGCAGCCCACCAACAGTTCCAGGTCATCTTTTATTTAGTGAAGTGATCAAGATACCGGAAGGTGTTTTAAAAAAGCAGAGCAGTGAAAGTTTAAATAATAATGTAATAGAAAGTAGCAATAGTGATAAGGACAATTATGTAATAAATCCACTTGATTCTTCTTTAAACTTACTGGACAAGACACCACAAATAAAAAGATAGGACTAATTAAAAATTCAAAATTCAAAATTTTCCACCAAAACATACAACATTTAGAATCAAGAATTGAGTAACTAGAAATAACCATAGATGAATTAAATCCAGATGTAATAATACTAACTGAGCATGATTTGAAACCAGATGAAATCACTAGGGTTAACATAAAAAATTATCAAATTAATGTATCGTTTTCAAGAAAAAATTCCTCTAAATGAAAATTTGGTTAAGGATAAGTATTTTGAATGTTGTATGATTGAGGTGAGAGTTAATGATTTCATATTTTTATTGGTTGGTTTGTATAGAACTCCAGGGTCTGTATACGAAAATATTTTTCTTGAAAAATTAGATAGTTTGTTAGGCCTTATTTTTGATAAATATGAAAGAGTAATTGTGGCTGGAGACATTAATATTAATGTTCTTAAGTTTTCCAAGGACTATCAGATATTCAATAATATTTTAAATGAATATAATATGCATTATTTGATATTTGATAGACTTTCCTACTAGAATAACATTAGAGGGTGAAAGTGGTATTGATAATATATTTACTACAATTCCTAAAAACAATCTTTTAGTATCAGGCCTGATCACTGAGCTCTCTGATCATGACACTCAATTTTTGGAAATTCGGGACATCTCTTCTAAACAAAAGTTTAACAAACCTACTATTAAATCTAGTAGAAAATTCCTTCCTGAAAATATAAACAAATTCAAAAATTATCTTGCACAGGAAACATGGACTGATTTATATTTAGCGACTGTAGAGGAAAAATATGTATTTTTTAATATCCTTATGTTTTATTTTGATAGTTGCTTTCCTAAGTTAAAGTCTCATGCCTGTTCAAAATCAAAAAATTGGATAACTCCGGAACTTAAGTTAGCTAAAGATGAAATAATACTATTAAGCTGAGAAATTAGGGTAAATAAGGATAAGTTTTTAATAAAAAAGCTAAAAGACCTGAAAAAAAGCTACGCAGCCCAATTGAAAGCAATATAAGAAAAACCAGTAATGTCTCAAAAACTACTTGGAAGATTATTAATAGGGAACTAAACAGAAACCGAGTACGTGAAAATGAAATCCAATTAAAAATTGGCAACTTTGAATACACTGAACCCGATGATATATGTGAAATATTTAATGATCATTTTGTAAGTTTGGTGGATAGGATTGGGGACTTGTCTTCGGGAGCTCTTGGTGCAATCTCAAATCCTGCAAATTCAGTAAAATTTTATTTAAAGCCAGTTGATGAAGCTGAAGTAGACAAGATTCTTTATTCTTTTGAAAACAAGTTTACCTGTGGTTTTGATGAAATTCCTATGCCTGTTTTAAAAAGTACTAAAGATGTTTTAGCTAAACCATTGGCTCATTTAATCAACTCTTCTTTCATTTCAGGAATATTTCCAAGTAAATTAAAAATATGTTTTTAAAATGACTAAAATAAAACTTACGGTAATAAAGTTGGCATAATCATTATCCTTCCTGGTGGTAGGCGATGGTGGCTTAGTGGTCCCTGGAAAAGCTGGGTCGTTGGCAGCCCAAGGAGGCAGAAGATGGAGTGTCCCTTCGGGTGATCCTCTCTGAGGATAGTAGTTGTTAAAGCCTCACATTTGGAACCTTTTAAACAAGTTCCAGATCTAACTAGCAATAATTTATAACTTAGACATCATTTGAATGTAATATTAGGCCTACCCAGTTTTTCAAGCAATAAATTAAAAAAAAAATTTCCACACCACTCATACAATGAACAAAAATATTGAAAAACAATTTTATTAAAATTATTTTTCTTTTAAATAGGTTTTCCATTTTTTTAAACAGTTTTTAAATGTTATAATAAGAAAATGATTGAAATAAATTAATTCAGTTGAATAAAGCTTTAAAGACATAACAATAAATAAACTCTTGAAACTTACAAATTTTAACAACGCATTCTGGCAAACATTTTCATGAAAAATTTAAGTTGACATAAAAATATATGAATTATCTGGTCCAGAAGGATAAAATACATTAATTAAACATAAAACAAATACATAAATATTACAATAAATTCTTCAAAAATCAAAAAACTCATTACTACTAAAATTCTTTGGCTGGAGGTACAATATCAGGTAAAATTAATAATAACTCGGGTTATTAGCAACCAAATTTGTTGAAATTGCTTTTAAAAGCTGTGGTATAAGTGCCCACATCTTTTAAAAGACAAAACCATGCCTAAAAAAAAACCTGAATCCAAGTAGGGAGTTGACTACCTAAAATCACTCAGTTTTCAAAAATGCGCTACATAACTAAAAACATTTAAATAACTCAACTATAATAAACTAAATTTTGAGAAACTGGCAGGGGACATGTAAAAACACTAATACTAAATAATTATGACCAAGTTTGGCCCTCAGAAGGTGCCATTACTTAACTATAAAAGAATTAGGCTGAGTAACATGGCCTACAACAATAAATAGGTAATAAAAAACACAATTATTAAATAGGTCAGAGGGACAAAATTTACATTAAACAAGTTGTAGGCCTCAATAACAACACAAAAATGAGCAAAAACTAGGCCTTAGGCTTAATAATAAGTTAACAGGGACCAAAAACAAATGGACCATAGCCCACACAAAAGTGAGTTTCAAAAGGCAGTTTTTTGGGTAATATCTGGCCTAACCAGAAAAATTTGTGGTGTGACTACACAAAAGCTTTGCCAAAGATCCAACTAAACTCTAAACAAATCCAGCCTCAGAAATGGGTCTAGTGCCTTGAAAAAAATTGGTGAAAAAAAGTAATACCAATGCACAGAAGGTACTTAATACTTGTTTTTTTGTCAGCCAAAGTCTATTCAAAGCCTGCACAACATGTAGCTGAAGGCCAAAACTACAACAGAAAAACTTTAACCTAAACAAACAAATAATCAAACAACTTAAAACTTACTCATTTTATATTCTTGGCATACAAAACTACATGTTGACTTTTGAAAATAAAAGAATACAAAATTGATGTTAAGATTTAAACTAGGATAGATGTTTAGAGAGAAATCATCCAACTAAAATTTTTAACTTAAACTTACCTCAGATTCCAAAGCATAGTTATACTCATCTTGACATATCTCGAGCTCATTCAAAGTTTCCATTTTCAGCAGTTGAGTCGTTGTCTGGAGGAAAAAAATGTCTCACTCATGTGTAAATAAATTACTATCTATATTAATTTATTTAAGTTTTAAATGTTTTTTTTCAAGTTTTAATCTTAAATGACAAAATAAATTATAGTAGGGCCTATGTAATAAAATTAAAAAAAAACTGATGTGCATTTAAAAAATATTAACCCTGACAACATTTTTACTATATGCTCTAACAATACACTTCTCTGTGAAGTGAGGTTAAGTTATGACATACAGCTATACTTGGTATGGTGGTATTGTAAATCTGGGTTTAAAGTAATACCTACCTAAAGTTTGAATAGAGAGTCTAAGTCATAGATTTTGCTGAAACCTTCTACATTAGTTTTAATGAGGGAAATTACTCTGTCAATATTTGGATCTTCTTTTGGTTCCTTACTGGGACCACCTCCTAAAACAACTAGAAAATATACATTACTTAAAATATAACAGGCTAATATAAATAAATATTATCTTTCTACTTCTATTTCCATTAACTTGATACCCAACAAGAATACATTGGAAGGGTAAACTTCATTATTAGTCTTCTACTGTTGCAATGAATGTTTAAAATTGACTCAGTAACAATCATCAATGGCTAGATGTATTACCGGTACATACTTATTATATTTATAGGCTATAGACAACTGTACCTTGACCTAACTATTCAATTTTGGTAGATATACTTAACAGTATACTGCTGTATCTGTTGTCAATAACAACTGAATGAAAATATTGATCAATATATTGTTTGGTTAGTTAGGTTAGGTTAACCTAGTTAACCACATGATATATCGGGGTACAGTTTTTTAACTGGGCTATGCTAATATCGATTGAAACTATTGAATCGAAAATATTGATTAATAATAGATATTTATAAATAGCCTAGGCCTATATCTATTTATAATTTATAGGTCTACAAATATTTTAAAATAGCCACTTTGTTCAGAATTTTATGAGGATTCCAAAAATATAATAAAGGAGGTAGGTTTGTAAATAAATAAGTTATGGGCAAAAAACAGATTTCGGTACATAGTGTTTAGCTAAGAATATATAGCCTAACCATAGCTAGGAATCTGGCTGATAATTTACATCAATATCACTACCTACTTCTTCAGGATCATCAACCATCCCTTCAAAATCACTTAAATCTTTTTATAATGCACCACGTATATCACTATTTTTGATTTTTAACACTAAAACAATGATAAATGTAATAAAACACATCAGTCATCGGTGTAAGGTTAACTAAGCGTTTACAAATACACACGACAGCTGTCTGTTACAATATTTTTGGAACTAAAATGAAAAGCGTCTAGAAAAAGACATCATGAGAAAGCTTAGAATCTGCCGAAAACAATAATACCAATCTCGATCCAGTTCAATATGATTCCGCCAGTCCCAGAGCCTTCACCGTAAACTATGTTTGTGTGTCGCAAAAGCAACGCATAACACCACAGTGGGTTGTTGTGCGTCGATTATGCGACGCTTAACACTCGGAGGGTTAAACTATCATAACCTAACCTAACCAACCAAACTTACAAATGGTAAAAAAATTACATGAAGGTTTACTAATCAAATCAATTGCCTAGTTTTGATTACTGTACCTTGTTAAAACAATTGAATAAAAATAGATTGATAATCTCGATCCAGTTCAATATGATTCCGCCAGTCCCAGAGCCTTCACCGTAAACTATGTTTGTGTGTCGCAAAAGCAACGCATAACACCACAGTGGGTTGTTGTGCGTCGATTATGCGACGCTTAACACTCAGAGGGTTAAACTATCATAACCTAACCTAACCAACCAAACTTACTAATGGTAAAAAAATTACATGAAGGTTTACTAATCAAATCAATTGCCTAGTTTCGATTAATATAACATCTAGCCTAGTTAAGAAACTGTACCTTGTTGAAACAATCGAATAAAAATAGATTGATATTTTCAGTAGGTTGTTTTGACAATAAATATGGAAGTTTACCCATGTTTAACCTAACCAGTTGTACCAACATTTTATACATGAGATAGGCTTAAGCATAACTTACCTCCTGTAGCATAGGCCTATCTAGGATGGTATAGTTTGGACATAGATAAAACTTGTGTTGGTTAGTCTATGGTTTGGATATGTTTTTAAAAGTTTACAGCTGTTGTTAAAGTACTAGGGGTTGTGTATAAGTTATATGTACACAAAATATGAGTAAAAATCAGTACTCAGTAAGATAGCTCAAGTATTTCCTGAAAAAAGAAAACATAGCCTACATGTGGAAAATTGGAACTTTCAGGAAATCGTAAATAAAGTTAGGCCTATTAATAACATGCCAAAGACATTGAAAAACTTACCTTTAGAACATTCTAACAGTGGCGTCCCCATATAATTGATAATTGATTGATAGTGTTGCCAACCAATCTCCTACTATATTGGCCTACTATAAAAAACAAAATTGACAAAAATGGTACAATCGTGAAGACAGCTATCGCCAGCTGTCGACCCTACATTATTTCCCCTCCCACAACGACTTCCCTTCTTCTCCTTCTCAACCAATCAGATACCGCCTAGCTTAGAGTAGTACAGTCGATGCAAAAAAAAAAAGACCTCGCAAATGAAATTTACCTACTACCATAGCTACTATGGATAATTTACAGGTTTCCAAATCAAAAATAATTCACTATACTTGTTTGTTATGTAGTATACTTAAATAATATATATATAAAGACAAAGTATACATTTAGTGGAAAACTGTATAGTTATTTACTTTTATTGCAATACACTATACATATATATTACCTAAATAATGTATAGAATCATTTCTATATAAAGCTACTGTTTAAAATATAAAAGTAACCATAAAAACTCAGCATAAATAAATGTTTATTTCAATGTTTAAATATACCCTATATTATTATATATTATTGAAATTAGTTGAGGTAGGTCTATATGTTAGCTTAAATTGTAAATATGTTATAAGAAAACTATCATTTTCCATACCGCGTACGCTGAAAAAACCAGATAACTTTAGACGGAATATAAAATTATGTTCCTTATCAATTCCAAAACTTTTTATTGCTGAAATGAGTTGAGGTACATGTCGCCTTAAAGTGTACATATGTTATAAGAAAATAAAAGTGGTGGAAAATAGTTTAAAGTTCCCCTAATCCTTTACATACCGCTCACTCTGAAATAACTAGATAACTTTCGACGGATAATAAAACTAAGAAATAAGAAAATAAAAGTGGTGGAAAATTGCTTAAAGTTCCCCTAATCGTTTCCATACCATGTACGCTGAAAAGTCCAGATAACTTTCGACGGATAAAAGAATTATGTTCCTTATCAATTCCCAAATATTTTATTTCTGAAATAAGTTAAGGTATATGTAAACTAAAAGTGTACATATGTTATAAGAAAATAAAAGTGGTAGAAATAGGTTAAAGTTCCCCTAATCGTTCCCCTAAAAAACTACATAAACCACATATACTACAGTGTACATAAACTAAAAGTGGTGAGAAATGATCAAAATTCACCTTAAACATCGAAATACCAGTCACCCAGTACAGACCAGTCACCTTTCTACATAAAATAAAATTATGTCAGTAAGGACCAGACAATTTTCGACAGGGTGGGGACCGTGATCTGTTGTTAAAATAATCAACACAACAGAACCCTGCATTACAGCCCAAATACAATTATCAATTATAAAAATGGTATATATTATATTGAATATTCACTTATTATGATGTTAGTGTATATATTTAAACAAAATTTTAACTGGTTTTAAATTCTGACAAATAAAATAACCTTTCTAGTGCTAGAAAGTAAATTGTACAAACAACTATATGTGGGCTGCCCTCTGCATTAGACACAAAAGGAAATTATTTACAACGAAAATTACAGTTTCTTACTATGTAATTAGTAGTTAAGGTGCACATGCTACTTGACTTCACTACACTCTGGCGGTATACGCCACAACTTACACTAACCAAACCGCAGCACAGCTGTCGGTCTATAGGATACTGAATTTCATTCTATTCGTCCTAAACCAAACTGTCCAATAGATATCGGCCAACCATTTCCATCCCTCTGCCATTCCAATGAATCATGTCTGGTCATCGGCGATGTCCAGATCCCATTACTCTACAAAATAAATTAGAAAGTAAAGTAAAGTAAACTAATATTGTAGATAATAAGAGTATTGCTACATATGTTCAAATTTGGATTAACTATTACTATACATTGTTATGTTACCTACTTTTTTTTTAATTCTCTATATTGTTTAGCTATTTATATACTATTATTATAATTTCTTAGAATGGGGGTTGAAAAGTGTTATGACTCCTTCCGGGTTGAGGTTTTGCTTGTGAAATAAGTACAGAAAATAAATAAATAAAATAATCATGAGCTGTTCATAAACAAGTTTAGTGTTTATAATCATATTTTACGCATTGCAATCAATGCTCAGTCAGCCAAATATGAACTGCTGTTTTGTTGTCTTTTTATCCTGTTATTATTAGCCTTTTTTATTATCATTGTGTTATATAAGTTTTTCTACCATGAAGTAGAGCTAAGTAGTTTATATAAATTAAAGATGGTTTATGTCGAATGTGTTTAGAAAAATACTCCCCATCACGAATCACTTTATATGCTTTGAAAGTTTCGTGATGATAGTTACTAGTAAGTGATGTCGTTTTGACTAAAGCACTTCTTGAATTTGTACTAAGCAAATCAAAACTTTTGGCTAATTGCACTGCACTTAACCCCAATCTACAATGTAAATTGATTTTTTACCGTAGTTAAAATAGTAAAAAGCCTATACAAACATTTCTATAACACTACGTTCACATAATTTGTCAAATTGTATATATATTACAACCTACCTTTCAAACCAATCCATTGCTATACTGCCATTTGGTCTGATGAATAGATGGTCCATGTCCAGAACTTTTATTTTATCTATTAACAGTACAATTTATCTTATATATGCATAAAACTTAAATAAGCTGGAATTTATTGCCTAGAAAGGTTTCTATCACATTTTCATTTATTTATTTCTTTATTGCTTTGTGTTTTGTCATGCAAAAGTCTTCCATGACGATACAGACTGGCTTAAATAAATTGACAAAGTAAAAATTGTGATTCATGTAATGTGCAGCAAAATAAATCACTACTCACTGTTTGCCAACGACAGGATGTGTTGGTTCAACCTTAACTGACAGTTCCTATAACGTTGTTGGTTGACTTCGCCAATCTCCAACCTGGGTATTGGTGGAATTGTACAAATAACTGTAGTCTCAGTTTTTCTTGACAGTATGTTTGCGATTTTAGTCAAATTGTGCTTGACTTTACCAACTTCCCTGTACTGAAAAAATATATTGTCAAATTGAACTTAAAGCAAATTGAACTTAACTTATTGCCAATTTGTACTGTGGACAACTAAAGGAATTAAAAGTGAGAAAATCGAACGAGATGATGATTTCGGGCAAAAACACATGGTCTATTAATGCCCAAGAAAAGCAAAAATCATCTAAGAAGATAAACAAAAGTGCAAGTTCAGCAATAAAAAATTTGGGAATTGATAAGTAACATAATTTTATTATCCGTTGAAAGTTAAATGAGTTCTACAGATTGAGTGTTGTGATGTATTTAATGTGTATTATGATAATTAAATGCCAGAAACTGAGTATCTAAATCCCGTAAACTGATGCCTAAATATTGTGGTGGGGCACATGGGAGGGACTAAGGCTAACATATCTTGTAGTGTCAGTGTTTGCCACTAGAACCACTAAGTTGAAAAAACTTAAATTTATTTTTTTTTTGTTATGAAATTAACTTTTTAATTATAAAATAATTTTTTTTAATTTTAAAATAAATTTAAAATTTTTAAAATTAAACTGTCATAACATAACCTAACCAACCAGACTTGCTGATAATATAAAAGCTATATGATAAAAATCTAATTAATGATTACTTATAATTTTTAATTAATTTTAAAATTTAGTATTATAAAATTAAACTAACCTAACCTAACCTAACTGCTGATACTATAAAAAAGATATAAGATAAAAATCAAATAAAGGTTCAATATTAAAAAAAAAAGTTCTGTTCATAAATAAAATTATAAATGCATCAAATTCTAACAAAAGATGTACAGTTAAGAAGTATTTGCATTCCAAGCAAAAATCGTTGACAAAAAGTTAATGTCCCCGGCTGGTTTCAAACCCAGGACCTCCTAAACACCAATCTGAAATGATATTAACTATACCACGTTGAAATCAAATCGTCTCGTTACGGTAATCGTGTTGCCTCAAGAGAAGACATTAGCCACTAGAGATATGACATCACTACACCTTTAGCCTTAGTCCCTCCCGTGTGCCCATTCCCTAAACATTGTACATACACCAGGTGGCCTGCTGCCAGTCACGGGAGACATTTTTGTTTACAAATATAAATCTGTTTAAAAAACACATTTATTTGTGTTATAAATCTGTAATATTGGTGTTATTTCTTGTGTCACGGCAAACACAATGGTATTTTGAACGGAATTTTTAGCGTCTCATTAACGATATTAGCTTACATTTTAAAAATTAACAGCAGCATAAAAACTATTGCAAGTAAAAATTTAAAAATGTATGGAAATGTTAACAATAAACCTACCAATAAGTCATAAAAATTTCAGAAAGATTAGCTCATTGGTTTGTTTACAATTAAATTTTAAACTTCAGTGTTAGTGCAGAGTTTCTTAAAAACCGGTACTTTTTAGGATCTTTCAACTATATAAATTTTTCTGGTAAACGGATTTTTTTTCGTTGTTACCACATAAAATGTATTTAAACCAGTTTATATTTCATTTTTGTTTCAACAAACTTGAATAATTCATCTAAGAGATATTTAGGCTCAAACTTGAATGCACATATTTATTTCCCTGACAGTAGCCGGCCGAGCTCCTAGCAATCGTATGCCTATTTTTAATCGCTTAAAAATGATACAAGCAAACTCCGTATCAAAAAAAGCTTCGATTAAAAAATAAAATTCATACTTAAATCTAAAACTTTGCCGCAGGAATTTTTTTCCTGACCAAAAAATAAAAAAGTTCCTCGCTTACTACATTTTTCATGTTTTTAGTTGTGTTAAAAAACAATTATCAGTTTTAATTTTCCTAAATAAATTATAAAAATATGTTTAGGTTAAAACAAACTATACAGTAAGAAGCACTGTCTTTCCCAGAAAATAAAAATAAAATTTTAAAATTTTTACGTTGGTAAATAAGTGAAGCAGGGCAGGTTGAGTGAAGGTATGTTTGTGTAAAAGACAGAGGTTCATTCGGCCTGTCCGCCTCGATATCCTGCCAATTCGATTGGCGGGCACAGACCGTTTTTCCATCACACAGCATGCTATCCAGTAGAGTATTATACATCGATGGTTAAACCTAATGTTGTTTGAATAGATTTAATTAAAATACAAATTAAACAAATGGAAATTCGTGTAGTTGGTAGGTTTGCTATGGTGGAGTTATTTATATCTTCATTCTCATTGACTGGGCTAGAAACACTCAAGGCCAAACCACTTGTCACTTAGGTTTGCTATGGCGGAGTTATTTATATCTTCATTGACTGGGCTAGAAACACTCAAGGCCAAACCACTTGTCACTATGTCCTCATGACGTCATTGTTCTCTCCTAACACTCCCCCTTCATTGTTGAGAAACAATTGTATCATTGTTGCTCACTCCTTGCACTGAATCCCCCCTCCAACTATACCACTCTTCATCAACCAGACTGAAACAGCTGTATCTAAATTGTCAATACCACATCCATTGTTATTTCTCTTTTAGACCCAATAGATTTTAAGTGCTTACACTAGATTTTTTGAAATTATTTGTTTAGTAAGATTATTTGGGATATTTATTTTTTTTAACTAAGTTAGGTACCTTAAGCCTTTGTTTTTGTGAAGATTTCCCATGCCTTTCAATCACAACCTCAAAACAAGACCAAAATGCTCTTGACAATAGCTTTGTCTGGCCATTATCAAAAAGTCTTCATAAATAGTTTCTCAGGTCTGATCTCATTGTCCTATATGTTTTCTCAGTGCAGGGTCCCCCAAGGATGGTTCATTTCTCCTGTTTTATTCCTATTGTATATCAATGATCTCTACTATGAAGAAAATTACTGTCACATTTTTAGTAAAAAAATTAATCCCTCAAATATATGAAGGCTGCAAGAGAAAAATCAACATAGTAAAAACTGAAATAGATTTATTAACTCATCCTGTATCTGTATATTAATTTCCACTGTTTAGTATCTCTCCTGTAAATAACTATAATTAATTTAATACAAAAATTACATGACTGTTGGATTTTTCCCTGTATAGGAAAATCTACTAATGAAAATTTACACAGATTTCAGCAGAAATATTATACATCAATGATTAATACAAACTATTTTTACATAAAATAATTTCCATGTATAGGTATCTTTATAGTTAATATAGTAAACTAGAAATTATTTTATTCTATTACTCTTCTCATTTAATTGAGAAGGCTGAAAACAAAACTCAATCATTTTAACTCTGACCAAAAATATTATTTAACACTTTATAATCTGCTTAAACATTTAAACATCTTTTCAATTACTATATTTAGTCAAAAGTAACTTAAACAAAAAAAACTATGTTGAGAATGTTCAGGTAATTTGAATATTTTTGGTAAAATTATTAAAATTATATTGGTTTTAATAAGAAATTTACTTTGTCATAAATATAACATCAACATAATCTCAAATAATTACCTTTAATAAACCTTACTCAACAAAACTGAATCAGTGTACACTGAGCAAGCACCTTAGGCTAACTAGTTGAATTTACCGTTATAAGACAGCACTAGAAGCAGTTTGCTAGACTCTGTTAGGTTTTCCCTAGTTTTGAATTGACAATGTTGTTTCTTCCCTGGCATACTGAAAATAAAACACTAAATAACTCTTGACTCTGTTTGTTATTCCCTAAGATACTTTGTCACTATAAAATATGGACCTGAACGAGTCCATTGCCATTGATATCTCATTCTACAAAAATTTTGACTATGTTGGTTTTTCCCTTGCAGCCTTCATATTGTTAAATTCTAATATACATAGGAATATTTGATAACATGAAGATTCAATATTGAATGAGAGATATATAACCTATCATGTAACTTCTGTATATTTAACAAGTCTTAAAAACAAAATTACTATTTAAATACATACAATTCCCTATAATTTTTTAAATGTTGATAAAGTACTGCTTATGTTGCAGATTCACTGTCATAATAATGAAAAACAAAAAAAACAAAAATGTCTTCAAATGTCCAATATGTGGACAAAATTATTCAACTAGATCTACAATGAAAAATCATATATTAATACATACTAACGAGAAGCAATTTCAATGCTTGAAATGTAAACAAAAATTTTTTCGACTAAACGAAGTTAAGAGACATTTGTTGATACACTCTAGAAAGTCTCTTATATGTGGGAAATCCATTCAACTCCAAAACCATATGCAAATGAAGACCCATAAATGTAAAAAATGTAACAAATGTTTTCGTTACAAAAGTCAAATGAAAAGACATTTAATAAAACACACAAAAGAAAAAGCACATAAGTGCCTTAAATGTGGCAAGTCATTTGCTCATAACTATTCCCTAAAGAAACATACTCTTTTACATTTAGAAGAGAGTCTTTACAAATGCTCTACTTGTAAAAAAGAATTCAAAACAAAAGACAATTTGAAGAACCATTTGGTTGTACATAACAACAAAAGACTCTACGAGTGTGACTGTTGTAAAAAGATATATAAAAAAAAAAGTGACATACAAAGACACATTTTGACACACATGGGAGAAAAAACACATCAGTGCACTAAATGTGGCAAGTCATTTGCTCATAACTATTCCCTAAAGAAACATACTCTTTTACATTTAGAAGAGAGACTTTACAAATGCTCTACTTGTAAAAAAGAATTCAAAACAAAAGAAGATTTAAAGAGCCATTTGGTTGTACATAATAACAAAAGACCCTATGAGTGTGATTCTTGTAAAAAAAAATTTAAAAGAAAGTCCTGTATACGAAGACATGTTATGTCCCACATGGGAATAAAACCATATATGTGTCCTATATGTAGAAATTGCTTCACAAGATCTGAGACCGTAAAAACACATACACTTCTTCATTCAGAAGAAAGATCTTTCAAGTGCCAAGTATGTCAAAAATCTTTTAAAACAAAAAGATATTTAAAAAACCACCAATTGATTCATAAGTGAGGCAGTACTCAGAGTCAACATTGTTATGGATGAAGAGAAACCTGAGAAAGAAAATAAATAAAACAAAAAAGAACAAAGTATTCTTAGTATTCCTTTTACAAGTGTTTTTATTTTTTATTATCTTTTATTTGGCTATGATTATAGACTTTTACAGTGGAACCTCGATAAGAAGACCCTAAATAACATGTCACTCTTGATAACAAGTGTATTTTTTAAATCCCCTTGAATTTATTTTACCTTTAAACAAATATTATTGCAAACCTCAATAAGAAGTTAACCTTGATAACCAGACTTATTTTGTAATCCCCATGAGAGTCTTGTTATCAAGGTTCTACTGTATAACAACTTATCTAATATTTTTATTGTTTTTAGTACGATTTGTTTACACTAAGGCAATACCAATGCTACAGTTGATGATTATTACAGTATCAACATTCCTCTGTTGTGATTTAAAGTAATACTGTAGCCTACTAACCTATCACAAACAGTTGCTTACACAACTTTATACTGCTTTGTTTTGTTCTTTATGTGGTTTATTGCTATACAATATAGTGTTTGGTTAGGTTTTAGGTGGGTTAAAGTATGCTGTGATTTTAAACTTATAGTTTATAACCTACACCAAGGTCAATAAAACACAGTTTTAATTTCACTGGGTAAAAATATTTTTAGTTAGGGGTTTTTAATCTTTGAAAATGAACACAAATAAAGAGTACAATTATTATGCACATATGGTAATGTAAATTGTTTCTAGTTATTTTTCATAAGTATGTAATTTGTATTCTAATTTTTTATGTACCATATAGAATGTATTATGTATATTTTCAGGAAAATTTTTTGATTTTAATTTAAAACATTTTTAATGTACTTCCTTTGGATAAATATTAATCATTTGAAATAAGAATAGGATTCAAATCTTTTTTAATCTGAAGTTTTCTTTAGACTCACAGGTGGGCCTGTTTCTTTTCATGGAGGAAATATTTATCAACATTATCTCTTATCAAAATGTTAATGCATACATATATGAAGACATATCAACATTTAATTTGTTTACTATAATTTTAGTTTAGAGTCCAAGTATTTTAGAAATTATGTTTTAATTTTTGAAAAGTCTAACAACTAACTGACGCTAACATTCTAAACTAGCTTATAGTATGATATAATTTGCTTAACATAACAGCTGTAAACATTCAGTATTTGTAACACAAATTCAACATTTGGATAAAAATGAAAAGACATACTAAGGGTTGACTTATTTATACTATGTGTAATGCTGATCATTGATACATTCAATTCTTCAGTAAGAGGATGATAAATTAATTAATAGTAAAATACTAGGATGTTCAAAATATTTTTTAAAGCTATCTTTGATTTGTTTTAAGTCAAGGCTCTGTACACAAGTCATAAAAAAAGGATATGCAAATTATTTTACTGCTCAACTTTTTAAGGAATGAGTAAGAAAGTTACAATTTTTACATGTTTAATTCATTTTGGTATAGCATTTTGTTTGCAATACCAGTAATTAATATTTTAATGCTGAGATCAAGAACCCTCAGGAATACGATTTTAAATTACAACCACAACCTCAGATGGGTTTTAGCTAAAGATATACAGATGAATGACATAGATTGAACACAACCTAGGATACTGCAATAATCAGACTAATTATTATTTTATGAAATCTAAAAAGTTGTTTGGTGTGTGTTTAGTTGTGGTTATGTTTGGATGCACTGATGTAGGCAAAATATCACTTTTATTTCAACTCAATGAGGATGGTTTGACTATCAAGGATATTAGAACTGATAACAGTATGGATAATCAACATAAACAATTATGTCACTAGCTTACTAGCATGTTTTCCTTTTAAATTCCTTCAACATGAACAGTTCTTTTTTTAAACAAATATTATTTTATTTTTGACTTAGCTGTTTAAAAACAAACTATATGTTGTTGTTTTTACTTTTCTTTGTTTACACTTATTTATTTAACAATTGATGTAGTGAAATTGATATCAAGAATATGTGTAGACAATTTGTTTAATGATGTATGGAAAAACCAATGTTATATGTGTACTGTGAATTTAATTGGATATTATCATTTTATTTTAGGGAGTTTTTATTTAGACCTACTGGAAATTGTGTATGAGTAATTGTATTGTGGTGATATTGGTTATGGAAGAGGCAGGTATGAAATGGAAGGTGATATCATTGACTAGGCCTATACACTTCTCAATTGATAATAATCACTCTTTCTGCTGTAGGCTACAATAAAATTATACATTTATTATTATATTATATACATATTTTATATACTCTTATTATTATTGTATAGTATTGTATTGCTATTATATACTTATATATTATATACATTTATTATATGCCCCACCCTTCTAGAAACACTTTGAAAGCCGTAGATTTCCTGTCACTATTACATTTCATTTATTTTTATTTAAACTTAGTTATGCCACCGAATATTTTTTCACATAGCCATTCATCTCACAATTTTTTCTTGTAACTCCATTTACATTATATTTTCACCTCATCATATCTCCTGTCATTTATTTATTTATTGTATTTGATAAAAAATGTTATGTTTGGACGTAACTACAGTTGATGCACAGGCTTGCTGCCCATGTCAGCTTATTCCCTATTAACATGTATGCTTTTTTTTAACATAGATGTAATGTAAAGGTTAATTTTATTTTATTCTTTTAAATTCACTTATGTTTTCTTCTTCTTTTAAATATTTATGTACATATTCTGTAAATAATTTGTTGGAATAAAAAAATAATTCATTCATTCATTCATTCATATAGTTTTAATTAACTACTCAATTCCCATATGTAGGATGGACAAACACCTTGTATTTAAAATCCTATTCAGTTTGGTTTCTTCAGATTGTTTATACCAAGGTTGGACTGTATGTATTGTTATAACTGTAATTCTTCATAAATAAAAAAAACATTATATCATTATATGAGTTTTGTATTTCCAAAACATTCCTTTAATAATTTTATTCCCTAGAATAAAGATGTTTTGTATTCTCTATTTTTACACACATTTCTGACCTTCCCCATCAAAGTCATGATTTATTCAACTTTGTTTTTAGTGAATTTCTCTATAGGGAAGTAGTTATTATCATAGGTGGCATGGTAAGACCTAGGTCCAGGACTGATTTACTTTTTTGATTTTGAGGTTACCAGAGGTCAAAAACATAATTTGTTCAAATTTATATAGATATATATATGTGTGTCCATGAACACAATAACTTTAGTAATTTTTGTCTGATTTTGATGAAATTTGGTTTGAAGGTATAAGGCAGGATAAACTTGAACAAGTTTGTTAACCAGCATGATGGGACCATGGGAACGGGGTTTTATGGAGTAAAAATAGGGTTTTCTAATTTTTAACCCTCTAAACATAAAATTTCCTAATTTTTCTCTAGACCTTTTTAAAGAGTTTAAAAAAACAAATAATTTAGTATATTAAAATGTTTTTGTAAAATTATTGGTTATGGAGAAAATTAAAAAAAATGTTATTTTAAAATACCTATGTCATTCTTATGGACAATATTATAAAATGTTGTAGTTTGTTTGTTTATGGATATATTTTGATCAAACTTGATACATTTATTTATTTGATACTAAGTAATTAATATATAACTAAAAACACACTTTTTTACCCTCCCTGTAGCAACAAGCCTAGGTACTCATTAAACTTAATGTTAAGTTAAAAGTTAAACTGATTTGGTGGCTTTTAACATGAAGTGTTTGTGCTGAGAGTGGATTTTAAGATTTATTTGTGATTGTGAGTGGTGATTTGTTTTAAACTAGGTGGATTCAAACACATTTAGTTTTTAAATGAAGTTAGTTTGATATTTCTAAAAAAGTATATGCAATAACATATGTTAAGATATGTTTACAAATATTTTAGGATTCAAGGAAATACCTCTTGGTGTTCTTTTCAAATAAATGTTTGTTCTTTCGTGATACCATTTTTAGTATATTCTAACTATAAAACTTAGTCAATTTTAAAACAAAAATCAATATTAATATACTGTTTACTGTATAAGGATTCCTTTCAACTATGTCTTAGTCTAGTTTGTGTTTAAACTTAATTTCATTTTTTAACTGGGTTTAAACAAATCAAGCTATAACACTTGTTTAGAAAATTTCGGATATAAAATAAAAAAACTCATATCAATATTTTATGGAGACTCATTTTCATCATTACAATTAAAACTGTCAGCACTGCATGTTGGTCAGTAAAAAATTAAAACAAGATACTGACAAATATTATAAGATATTTTTCATTAATATTTTGAGGATACTGTAATAGTTTATTTTGTTGATTGAAAGTGTCAAAATTAATTCAAATTTTTCTCTATTATTGAATAGAATACTACCACACATGCATAGTGTATGTATTGTATTATATATTTTATGACAATGTAGGTTGCTGAATTAACTTGTCCATGTTTCTAAGACAGGTAATTTGGTAATAACTGCTGGACACATTCTATTGTGAGTACAAGTTCATGCCTACCCCCTTTCAGTGATACATAGAAACAAACAACAATGCACATTGAAGTCCAAGTTGCAATAAACTTCATCATCTCCTACCTGTACAACAAGGTACCAAGGCGGCAAGTCAACATCTTTGGTGAGGAGTTAGAGAAAGTATTAAAGGAAAAATTCAATGGTCACTGGTACCCGGAGAAGCCATTTAAGGGGTCAGCCTTCAGGTGTCTCAAGACTGGGAACTTAATTGACCCTGTGCTGGAGCAAGCTGTAAGGAAGAGTGGGGTACTTTTCCAGGACATCTTAGAGAACCTCCCTCAGGAGCTGATGATTTGGGTGGACCCTGGTGAGGTTAGCTACAGGATCAGCGAGAAGGGGGTGGTCAAGGTACTCTTCAGTGAGGCTACCAACATCCATAAAGACAACTTTGCCAACAGAGAGGTCAACAAGACTCTTAACCCAGAGGCTCAATGTTTCAAACCTATCAATACAGTTAGTATGGGACTAGCCAACATGAGTCTATCACCTCACAAGCCAGCATTGCCACATCCCATGAGTGCAGTATCCTCTACTTCTACATCCTTAGCACCTCCTAAGACATTGCTCAGCTTAGCACCATCCTTCATGACCTGGCCTACCCAGCCACTCACTTTCACCTACACCACCTTTGCCCAGACCAAGTTTGACAGCACCAAACCTAAAACCAACAGCAAGATGACTAACAGGTAAAGTAACATCATCTTACTTCAGTTAGTAACTTTATATAAATGAAATCTAACCTAGATCCTTGTTCTTTGATATCTTTGCCACTTAAAAAGATTGTACAAAAACCAGTGATAAGCTTGGTACATTCTATCTTCTTTGGTGGGTATAGTTTTCTTCAAATTTATTTACACTAACTAAAAGTTGTTTATTAAATGACCAATGACTTAATGGTCTTTTATATTTGTTGTTGATAGTTCTTAGTGGTCTATAATCACTTATGTATAATAATTGGCTAGTCCAATTCCATCTTTAACTATTGATACAACTCAAAGGTCAAACCACAAGTTGATATTGTCTATATTCACAGATAAAATATTAAAAAGACATAACCTAGAACATCTATTTTATAATTTGAAATTCATCATTCTATGTCAAAAGTAACTAAACAAGAGTTTCTAAATCAATTTAGGATTGATAGAATAAAGGTTTTATTATACTGTAACTTTATATGCAGCCAATAAACTTTGACTAGACAACCTCTCAATCTAGAATCAAAAGTTACTTGTCTCTAATAAAATCAACTATAAGCTCTTATTTGTCACTGATAAATCATATTTAGAACTCTTCTTTTTCCTCAATGGATGCAGCTCCACAAAAACTTATAATTTTATCTACTCTATAATAAAAATAAATATAACTTCCTTAAAACAGATTTCTTCAGAAGTATGTTTATGTCCATGTTATCTCAGCAAATTCATCCCATCTAGATAATATTTCTATAATGTTTCATGTAAGTTTTCTAGTATATTTTCAAACTATAGTTCAGCCGCTTAGAAAGTGACCTCCTCCAGCATTAGTTTAGCATTAGCATGCAGGTTGTTTTTTAAGCGGCCAAACTATATCCATTTCTCTACAATACACAATATTCCATTTACTATTCAATGACTATTTTTTGCTAATGCAGTTCTTGAAAATAGAAACCCTTCTAACTTTCTCCTCTTCAGTGTTTTCCAAATCATCAACCAATCTATCTTGATGCAATGTATTTGTCCAAAACCTCTTCATATTCTATTGTCTACTCCAATTTCCCACACCAACATCACTTACCAATACTAATCTCATATCTCATTGCAGGATGTCACCCATGGAGTTCTCCAACTACATCAAGCAAAAAGCCATGCAGAAACAACTCCATGTCGTACCCACATCTCTAAGTGCCCAAAATCTCTCCCCTGCCCATTACTCAGCTACTACCCATTCAAGGGCTGAATACAACCCACAGTTAGACTACCACTCTCATATTTTAAATCTCTACCTTATGCAGAAAGCCATACAGAAACAACTCTATGTTGAACTCACATCTCTAAGTGCCCAAAATCTCTCCCCTGCCCATTACTCAGCTGTCACCCATTCAAGGGCTGAATACAACCCACAGTTAGACTACTACCCTCATTTGTCAGATCTATATTGTCCCAAGTTCCCCTCATCCTATCTAGAACCCAAATCTCAGTACTACAGGTCAGTGCCAGGCTCCACCTCTGGACCTCTCTCACAGCCCCAGTTCTAAAAAAACAGTAATTCCTCTAGTCTTTTTAAATCTATAATGTTGTAGAAACTATCTTTTCAGGGAAATAATTAAAGAGTGTGACCCTTTAAAGTTTCATATTTAAAGAAATAGAAAATAATATATTTTTTTAAATCATTACTGTGGACAACCTAATGCAACTATGAGTAAGGCTATTTGTAGAAAACACTAAAAAACAAGATTAGCTTTTGAAAAATTATAAGATTTTTACAAGAAATGTTGATTATATCA
Organism: Macrosteles quadrilineatus; assembly: GCF_028750875.1. Lineage (NCBI taxonomy): Eukaryota > Metazoa > Arthropoda > Insecta > Hemiptera > Cicadellidae > Macrosteles > Macrosteles quadrilineatus. The sequence goes on from NW_026542836.1 coordinate 117,208, forward strand.
ATCCATCACATCTTAAGTATTTCCATAATCTTTGAGTCGAATCTTTTAAAGTCATCAAAAATTATGATTGTTATTTGTTTTAAAGTAACACCTGTAATACTTGCTAATTGTTGTCCTGTCCTAATGTGGTTTTATGTCAATGCTTATTTATATTCAAGATGAGCACATTTGCATGGCTCAATCCCATCTTGGTTTAAATTCATTTGCTATGCTTACTCACCTTAAGGTTTAAGCTCATTTGCTGTACTCACTTGCCTTTAGATTAGCTTGTTTGCTATGCTAACTTGCCTCCAGGTTAAAATTCATTCAGTACATTCACTCACATTTTGTTAGAAATTAGCTATTGTCATAAATATAAAAAAATAATAGTGTTGCACCCTGTTGGTAAACCTATTAACTTTTTAGTGCTATTAAACATCATAAAAAGAACTAATTTGTTTAATTGAAATAGCTACTGAGATTTATTAATTCTTTTAAAATATAAAAATCATAAGATTAACATGGGAAACTCCAAAGCTACTAAGGCAGAGCCCTTTTGATAGATCTGCACCAAACTTCTCAAAAAACATCCTTAAATAATACTTAATAATGCCTGAAAGTTTCATTACAATCTTTCAAGCAGTTTTGGAGTCCATAAAGGTCAAACAAACAAACAAGGTCCTTTAAAACAGGAGTAGGTACATGTTGAGTTTTATTCTACAATGAGGAGAAATTTAGGAGTAAAAATAGCTTAGGGACTTCCCAGGATAAGGTGTATGAAGTGTAGAGCTAGATACTACCAAATCCACTATATATATTTATATTAACAAAAACTACAAGTATGGAGGAAAACACACTCAAGAGTTTTAAAGTAAACAAATAAATATATAAATCTAAACAAAGTAAAAATATAGATTGTTACAATCCAAATTTTTTGTAATTATTTATAGAATTTATTTTCTTTTGTTTTAGATAATTTGAGATTCAATGGATGAAAATATGATAGATATTATGACAATAACATACCATAAAATGAAGAAAGAAAAAAATTTACAGGAAAACTTAAGGAAACTTCTTTTTCTAACCAATATTTTAGCACAAACAAGGAAAGGATTTTGGAGTGGGTTTTATGATATAAATCATCCAATCCTTTATCCCATTGATCCTTACTAAAAGTCCGGGAAATCTCAAATAGTTCATAAATGTTTAACTTAAATTCAAAGTCAATAAGTTCTTTAATAATTTTCAATGAATAGATTACCATGAGATAGAGCAGTTTATTACAATTTAAATTTTTTTAATGACTTTAAAACTAAACATACAAAAATTTAATTCTTATACCATTTTGAATTCATAGATAAGGTTTTTATAAATATAAACTTTAACATCTTAATCTTTAGCATTGTTAATAATTTATGATTTATAAATCTATTAGTTTATTTTTTCTAATTCTCCTAGAGGCCTGATAATAGTTACACTTCTTTTAAATTTAAGATATTAATGAAAATTGGATTTAAAATATTTTTAAATTTTGCTAAAAACATAAAAAATGGCAAATATATTTTAAACACTTAATACTATTAATCATAATACTAATTTGTTTATAATTCAAAACTAAAAATATATATTTCATCTTTTGTTCTATCCCTCTATACTTTGTCAAATTAGTCAAGTATAAACCACGCCCATATTCTCCTACCATGCCTCTATCCAAATTAGTGGGATGGGTATGTATAAACCACACTCCTATCCTATCCTAACCACAACATAGCAGTGTTCAGACTAGTACATTGGTAAGTACCCTTTTCATTTTGATCTTACTCATGTTCAAACCTTTATTATTAAAAAAGAAAAAGATAAAATTAAAAAAAAGATACATTAGATCTTTCAAGACTAAGACCAAGTTAATTCATAGAATTATTAAAGAACTTGTTAAAAATATTGAAAATAAAAGTAAATATTTGATCGTTCTTGTAAAAATTAAAACAAGATCTAATCCAAATATAGCTAGAGTTTTTAATATCTTAAATACAAAAGATAATCTTCTACCACAATTATATTGTAAATTTAAATCAGTTCTTCGACTTCTAAGGAATTCAGATATTAAACTAAAAGATCTCAGGAGAATTACACTGAAATTCAAATTTTTCACTTGTATTCACAAATCTTAAGAATCTATAATGGATATCACCTTATTTAAAAAATTACCAATCGAAATTTTCTATATTATATTTCAAATGCTTCCATTTAGGAAAGTAAAATTGATCAAAGATTCGTATTTTTGGTGGTGTTATCTAAAATACAACAACATTATACCCAGACTAAATTTCAGTAATTTCACAACTGCATATTTACAATTTGAACAAATTGAATCTCCAGAATATTTATGTTCAATTAAAGGAAAGCAGCTATTCTTAGGGTTAATGTTCCAATCTAATATAGCCAACACTATTGCAGTGACCATCCCTTTTAAAACTGAACAAATCTTTAAAGTTTTTAAGGTTAATTCTGGGTTTTTAGTAAGATACATAATACTTATTGAAAAAAAAAATATTGTAGAGTATTCAAAAAGAATTGATTTTAAAATTATTTCTTTACATAGAAAATATGTTATCAAAGCTTGTTATAAATGTAAAAAAACATTTTCCAGAAAAATTACCAATCTATCTCAAATGTTTACAAACAATGTGTTTATTACAACTACTAAAAGATTCTACAATCATTTAGATAAACTAAATGTTGAAGTGTTAGGTGAAAATAGGATTCTTTCAAAAGGAAATAAAGCTATTTCCATCCTCTATCCAAATACAAAAATCTTTTCATTTTCAAAAAATGAGTATATCCTAGAAATGGAAGCAGAATAGAGTAAAATACTTAATAAAGATTCTGTAGCCTACTTTAAGTATATTTTTTCCAATTCACAATATTTATATTTCTCATTTTGTTACAGGTGATGAAGAAGTATGGTCTACTTCTAATAGCCAATTTAGGCTATACAAGAAATTGGCTTATAAAGGAGTCTTATTCTATCATAAATATAAAATATACACAAATGTTTTTTTTTTATTTCATAATAATTATATTGTCTAAATTTGTTGCAGGTATTAAAGAAGTATCAATTCATAAACTAATGAAATTATAACTGTTATATATTAATTGTATTGATTCTTTTACAGATTGAAGGTGTATATTCTACAGCTGTATAGTTATTAATGCTTGTTATATATTGCATGTTGCATGTTATATACTCTCTATAACAAGCTAATGCTGAGAGGTAGAGATATATTTTTGTATTTTATATTAATATATATTTTTATAGATTATAATTTATAAAAATATTTTCTAATATATTTTTATGTGATATATTTATCACACATTTAAAAATCAAATTTTAAAAGTAAATACATTTTAAATGAAAAAAATATATCTCTATTAAGGCGGGATAATTAAATTATTCAATGATTAAAACTCTTATAATCTATACCACTTATATAAAAATTGGTTAATTTTAACTTCTTTATTAATTACCAATTAGATTTTAAGAGTTTTAATTATATAATCTGAAATTGTATAATTTAGTTATCATGGTCTCAACCCCATATAAATAAATGATTAACATACATCCAAAGTTATATTTCTTAAGCATTAATACTGTATTATTTTGGAGTCAACAGGAACTTCTTTGGGAACCATCAACCTGTTTGATCTTCTCATTTCGATGACTAAAAACTTCTTCTTGTCTTTGCTTCTCTATAGACCACCTAGCTTGTGATTTGTTTAATCAGGGTGAGTTTAGATTTATCTTGGTTATTTTAATTATTTATAGTATTTGTTTAAACCATTTAAATTAAAGTTGACATTTATATGCAGCTAAATTAAATTAAAATTCATTGTTGAAGCCCGAGAAATATTTGGTTTTATATTATATTTATCAGTGTGTTACATGTTTTAGCAAACTGCCATTGTCAAATACTTTATTACAGGAATATGTAGATCTGCTTGAATAATTTTATTCTCACAACACATTACACGACAAACAACATTTACACACGACACATATGACATAAAAATAAATAGTTTTAGTTTGATAGGCCTTGTAATATGCTGATGATGGTTATTTTTGGAACTAAGAAAGATAATGTAAAACTAGATATTTTATAAATTTTATTATGTTTCTCAAAAATGTTGAAGAACATGTTATATTCCAAAATGGATATGCAAGTCTTGAGTTTGTTAACATTAAGTAAATCTAAGGCCTAAAAGACCTTAAATAATTGCAGTACCCTACGGAATCATATGGGAACATTTTTATGTTATATTGTTCCAATGCTAAGGGTTTATAAAATAGGTATAGGTATATAGATAGTAGAACTAAAAAATTCGTTTGAAACATTTATTCATTCTTTGGTTAAAATTTTACCTGGCTAAAATTTCTCAGTTTAGGACAATATATGTTAGTGATCTAAAAACATTCAATTATTTTAATCAGCTCTATGCTTATCGATTTATTATGTTATATATGTAGTCAATTAAGTCACTACCCTAAACTGTATATCTGGTATTGTGCTCACTCAATCCACTATGAACTCAGAGACTATTTTGCTAATGACACTATAGATTAAATAGCAAAGATTATAGGCTAATAGGACATTTGAATCCTAACTTTCAGCTAAACATATTCTCATTAAATAAAGAGATTCATACACAGAGATTAGGCCTAGGTAGTACAGTGATATTTGAAAAACTATCAAAGACTAAGATCATTGTTACTATTGATTCAGACTTAAAAAAAAAACTACTTAAACCCATTTTCTTGTTTTTGTACATCTCTAATCATTGTGGGTTGTACAGGAAATAGTACTGGACCAGGATGAAGAGAAACCTGCCAAGCTCTACGGATTGTTGATCTCTCCTCGACTGCTACCTACTCAACCCTTGGATTATTTGACTCCAGTTGTCCACTTGTAACCCAGAAGAATTATATCTAGGAACAGACCTGTGGATCTACATTATGACCATGATAAGTCCTAGACCTAACATTTTTTAACAATATTTTTGTTCATATATTGTACATTTAATAGAAACAAATAAATATTCTTATTCTTGTTTAAGCTATTTTCTTTTTCATATTTACTTTTTACTTATTTTTTCCTAAAAAAAATGAACTTTCACATGAATACAGTGTTTGGGCTATTTCAAGAAAACTATAATAATTTTTCTATTATCTTTGCTATAGACAAGGTGTTGTAAATAAAAAGTTTCACTTAACAGCTGTTTACTTTCATATCAGCATAGTTTCATTTCACATCAGCATAGTTTTTTTCCTATCCACACAGGTAATGGACCAATGAGGTTCAAGTATTGAGAGAAAAGAATTAAAATTGTAATGCTTTGAACCACTTTGAACACCAACTAATCAGCTGATCAGTTGACCAATTTAATTGTTGATCCGACTAATGATACTTGCATAAAATTATGACACTAGCCTGAATCATATACTAATAACTTAAACATCTTATTAGGATACTTATTGACAGTTCCATTTTGAATAATAAAATAAACATGTTTGCTATGAGTCCATCTAACTAAATTTACAATTGAAGTTATGTTTGGAGGCTTGTTCTAGGTTTACTTGGGAAACATTATGTAATATTATAGTAACCCCTATATCAGCTATGAATTAGTTTGTTAATTAGTATATGATTTAAAAATGTATGTTTTCTTTTCTGAGTTTGTTTAGCTCTTCTACCTGATTGATTTTTATAATTGAGGTCTTAAATTACAGTATACACAGATTTCAAACTAAGCATCGGCATATATATCTACAGTCCCACTTGGCTTATACAGCTTATACATAAACAAAATTTGCTCCCCATGTATTTCTTAAGACTTTTTAGTTGTATAGGCTATGTTATAGAATATTGAAAAAAATATTTTACTGTGAAACTTTTCAAATTTATGTAAAATAATTAACGATTCAAGATTAAATAGAAAACTTCTGATTTGTTTTCATTTCAAAACATATGTTCAAGATTTATTTCACACTTTCTTTATAAATTTACTAACATTTTAAATTTGGGATTTATTAAAGTCTTTAGTCAATAATTTGTATAAAGTGAAATAACCTCAATGACTAGTCTTACCAAATAACCTAGGAATAAAGATAGAATATGTTCATATAAGAAATATATTTGTCAATTAAGTAAGTACTATAACAAGCTCTAATGGGTGAAAAAACAATATTGTTTGGAGGAGATTTGAAGCTTTTCTTTTGCTCTAAACAAAAAAGGTTCAGATAATATAGCCTAGCATGTACAGTGGTAAAGGGAGCATCCATGTATAATAGTAAAACCTAGAGGTAGTTTCTGTTTCTTAAAACTAACTAAAAATATGGATGTCAAAGATGTTGAGCAAAAGACATTTTATGATTTTATGACTGAGTAATAAAACCCTAACCGGTTGCAAAATAAGTAGAGATCAGCCAATGATTAGGCATATTATAATAGAATATGTAAAGTCAATCACACCTTTAGGAGGAATACCACCATGTAAACTTACAGTAGTTTTTTTATTGATCAGAAACAAATCTAGGGTTAAGTTTGTTCAATAGAATACCTTTACTTTACACTAATTTTGTTAAATCTTAACAAAAGGAGTATAAACTTAGTAATGATAACTGGAATAATCTAGTGGTTTTGATTAAGAAATAAGCTTATCTCAAAACACCTATATTTGCCTTTTAATATTTATCAGGGAAGTTTTTATTTAACCTCATTAACCTCTTGAATCTTACGGGTGCGTATACACATCCATGTGCAGTTTGAATTTGTCGTGCTAGGACTTATGTTTCTATAAGCCACTAGTTTATATATTAATCTATATATAAAGCTCAAATACCACTGATTCCTTCACTCACTCATCATGAAATCTCAGAAACCATAAGACCTATAGAAACCTGAAACTTGGCAGGCATCTTCCTTTTGAGTAGTAGACACTCACTAAAAAAGGATTTTATCCTCCGACCTGTGGGCTCTGCCCCAATGGTTCTGGAGTTTCCCATGTTAAATGAATCTTAACAGCTGTTTTAATTAAACAAGTTGGTTCTATTCTATGATGTTCAATAGCATTAAAGTTACAAAGATTACCAATAGGTGGCAGCACTATTATTTCTTTTACATTTATAACAATAGCTAATTTGCACCCAAAAGGTGAATGAGTGTAGCAAACAAACTTCAACCTGGAGCAAGTTAGTGTAGTGAATGAGTTTACCTGAAGGTAAGTGAGTATAGCGAACGAGCTCCAACCTAAAGGTGAATGAGAATTTCAATCAGGACATGATTGAGCCATGCAAATGAGATCATCTTGAAAATTAAGAAGTTAAATGGGGCAAAGCCCATGGGTTACAGGAAAAGCAGTACTTCAAGCCACCAATCAGAGAGCAGCATTTTATCCTCACCTCTCTCCCTAGGCCACGCCTCCTAGCCAATCAGAGAGTACCCCTCCCCTAGGCCATGGCCCCAGCTAATAATTAGAGATCACCCCTCCCCCTAGGCAGCCATGCCTCCTGGTGTCCTATGTTGTCTAAATTTATTTTCGTGCCAAGTTGCATAACCTTACATATTCTATACGTAGGTTCCCGTCAACTTATATAACCTCTGTAATAATCAACTCTTGCTAAATGAAATAACCTCTACTGAGTGATATACCCTGGATAATTATACACATTGTTTGGTTTACAATATGTTTTAATGTTACTATATATACATCTACAATTTATATTTACATGCTTCTAAAAATATTTAGAAACATTACAAATTTTCTTCTTCTTCATCATCATCATGGTTCTGTAACAAAACAAGGAAGTGTTAATAGTGTGTATCTTGCTTGCTGATTTGTTGTAATAAGTTTGTACCTGTTCATGAATAGGTGATCTGTCGTGTGATTGGTCAATGTTTCTATTTAAACTTTTTAGTACTTATTTTCTTTCACTTTGGTTTTGCATGTAATATATTGATGCCGATTTTTGTGTCAAAATTGTTGGTGACTGGTAAGTTGTAAAACAACAGGAGAGGGCTCAAAATAAAGGTCTCCTGTAACAGCGAAGAAAAACAGCAAAATTCTCAAAATGTGGATACAAAATTAGATATAACATAAAATATTCTCCATAAGAATAACATTAGAAGGCATTTGCTGCTGATTTTAGTTTACTTTAATACAGCTGATTGTGATTTTATCATTAAACAAGTAAGCAATATATTACATTTATTTGGATTACTTATTTGCCAGTAAATTCTGCAATATACTATATACTTGTATAAAATCAGGAATAATGTTATCTAAGACTTTTTAGTTACAGATTAAAAGGTTAAAGGTTAGAATTTGCAAACAAGTAAGCAATATATTACATTTATTTGGATTACTTATTTGCCAGTAAATTCTGCAATATACTTGTATAAAATCAGGAATAATGTTATCTAAAACTTTTTAGTTACAGATTAGAAGGTTGAAGGTTATAATTTGCAATTAGCAAACTCATGTATATTTAAGTATGATAAATAGTAGAATCATAGGTGATGACATAAATCAAAAAATTTGAATTTAAAATACTAAAAAATATCAAAGTTTTTTATTCTATTTGAAGGTTATTGCTGTGTTGAAAATTCTGTTTAACATGAAATAACCACATTGACCAAATAATAAATCATTCAAATAAGATTAAATAGAAAACTTCTCCTTTATTTTGATTTCAAAACATATATATTAAAGATATATTCTACACTTTTTTTAATTTACAGTACTAACATTTATATTTGAGATTTATTGTAGTGTTTCAATATTTTGTATGAAGTAGAATAACCTCATTGGCCACTCTTAGAAAATAATCTGGAAATAAATATGAAATAGTTTTGTATAGGTATTTGTTCATTAAGTAAGTAATATCGCAAGTTCAAATGTACCATATATAATAGTAAAACCTAGAGGTAGTTTACGTTTCTTAAAACTAACCATAAATGTGATTGTTTTTGATAACTAGGTAATGGAACCCTAACCAGACATGAAATAGTTTGTAATCAGGTATTGATTAGGCTATTTTTTTAATAGAATATGTAAAGTCAAATGCACCCTTAGGAGGAATACTACCACATAAACTTACACTAGGCTAATAGTAGTTGTTTTAAATATTGATTGGAAACAAATATAGGTTAAGTTGGTCAATGGGATGCCTTTACTTTACACTAATTTTGTTAAACCTTTACAAAAAGAGTATAAACTTAGAAATAATAACTAGGTTGATGTGCTAATTTAGTAGTTTTGACCAAGAACTAAGCTTATCTTAACACATCTTTATTTGCCTTTTTATATTTTACAAAGACAGTTTTTAATATTTCAATCAGAGAAGCCTTATAATTATCATTAACTAAAAGACCCCAAAGCTACCTTAGTAAACCAATATTTATTCACAAACATGTTTGTTGTCTTAATAGAGTTAATGAGCCTCTGAAGTCATTTAGATCAGTTATTGTAAATAACATTAACAAAAACAAACAAAAACAATCAAAAAACTGTTTTTTACATGCAAAAGATAGATTGTACTTGGATATCCATCCTGATACACATAATTTGATTCTGAGTTTTGTTTAGATTTTACAATAATTTGTTTTACATTTGTACTTTTTAGGTACTTATGTCCCTATAAACCACTAGTTAAATGTGATTTTCTTTTCTGGGTTCATTTGGTATTTAATGAAGTTTGATAGTGAAGGTCAATAAATGAAACACTGATGGCTCTGTTTAATATTGTGGATGCCTCTGCAAACATCACCTACTGATAATATTCTATTTTTGTATAAATAACATAAAACAATAATAATTTACTTGTAGTCCATACTATTTAAATTATTCTCCTAAACCTTTTTTAATAGTGTGGAAGGTTTCCAAAAAAGATTATAAGTTGGATGGTGTAAAAGATATAGAAAGGCAATGTTCACATCATATTACTATGGTGGTTGTTTCCAGCGTTTCTAATCTAAGTTTATTAGTCTTGTTAACTTCCATGACCCATTCAATTGTCTAGGCTCTCAACAGTCTCAACGGTCAGTTTTCATAACATAACAATTCTTCAGAGAAATATTATTTGTAACTTTATTCATTTTGTTCATCAATAATATTTCTATTAACATTTAGAAAAATAATTTCCATTTTTATATACTTAAATTTAAAATAAAGCTACATATAAATATCCCTAGAGCTTCTACAACCATTCATTACAATGTCAGATTCTGTTGATACTCCACGGAGGTTAAACTTATTCTTTGTAGACAATTTACCTAGTGATGAAGAATTCAGTAAAATTGAAGATGTTTTAGATAAATATGATCATGATGTTATTCAAAGTATTTTAGAAAAATCAGATATTGAAGAGGTACTTGGAAAATTAATTTATATCAAACATAATATAAATGTTAAATGTATTAATATTGAAAATGCATATGAAATAACATATGCACATGCTCTATTATTACTCAATAAATTTCCTCGAGCAGAGATAAATCTGTTTCTAACAGAACATTCTAAAGATTTACTTGAATTAAAAGCCCCAAGTATAATTGACACTCACTACAACCTTTTAACAATAGAAGACTGGAGAATTGATCAACCTACAACATCTAAAAAAAGAAAGTTTGAAGAAATTAGTGAAGTGAATGCTAAAGATTTACTTGAAGAATTTAAAAAAGAAATAGAATCATTTGATAATTTTCAAGATTCACCATACATTTGATTTGAGTGTATATAAATATGCTATTGATATCTAAACTGTTCATATGAAGAAGACAAAGAAGAATATAGAAGGTTTTATTTCAGAAAAAGTTAAAGAAACCATAGAAAACTATGTAATTGCATTTCATTTGAATAATAAAGATTTCAAATGTTTAGGCTGTTTAAGAATAGATAATGATATTCAAAATATGTTTAATTTGGAAAATAATAAAATATATGATATTTATTTAAAACTAAATAGACCAATATCTGATTGCACTACTCGTCTTGTATTAACTCGAATAACAAATGAAAAATATAGTAATTAAATTTTCATAAATAAACCTATTTAATGCAATGTTTGTCATTATAAGTTTTATTTTTAATCATGCCATTACTATGTGAAGTGTGTGGAATTCTTTATGATCCTATACTAGATATACAGCATGAACATGACTCTACATTTGAAAACCATTTTATAGAAGTTGAATCAGCAGCAAAATGTAGACTTGTTACTCTAAAAGCTGGCAATCCAAATGGTTTTGTTTGTATTAAAACTTATATGGAGTGGTTGAGAGATAATGTAATTTATCAACTAAAACACTATCAACAAATTCATGGAAGTATAAAATACAACATGTTGTTGGAATGTAAGTTTTCAAAATCTGAAGATGAGTTACAAATAAAGAGTTTTAAAACTCAAAACCTTACAGTTTTCAGTTTAACTGATATAAATCAACAATATACAAATAATATAGAAAAATTATTACTTGAAAAATCAAATTTAGAACTACGTGGATCAGGTTGGGCCATTTATACGATAGTTAAACTTGAACTTCGCATAAACAGATATGAACCAGTTTGGGGATCACACTGTTACAAAAGAATTAAACTACCCTCTTTCATAAATGGTAAGAAATCTCTTGTAAATCCTTTTCGTACAAGTAGTATGAAAACTAAATGTTGTAGTAACAACATTTGCTTTAAAATAGCCATAATGGGTAAATTATTAGCAGATTATAAAAAGGATTACCATAATATTTCAAATTACTTCAAATATGTATCTATAAATAATCATTATAAATGGTGTATTTCCTTTCCTGTTAAACTTGACGAGATACAAGTATTTGAAAGTACAAATAATATTTCAATTAATGTCTACACACTAGACAGTAAGAATAAAAAAATAATTCCCCTAAAAGTGACACCACAAAGAAAACATGATCATCGAGACATACTATTGTACAGTAACCATTACATGTGGATAAGAAATTTTGAAGCATTCATAGGTAAACAATTAGTGAAAACATCATCTAGACTGTACATTTGTAGGCAGTGTTTCAAACATTTCTACAAGAAACTCCATCTTCTGAATCATGAAATTGTCTGTATAACAACTCCCTCAGATCCAATTGTCACACTACCAAAAACTGGTACTAAACTGTTCTTTAAAAATTACCACAAACAGTTGAAGATACCCTTTGTCATTTACTGTGACATAAAAACTGAGTTAGTCAAAGAGGATACCTGTGAACCAAATCCAAATACATCATTCACTCATCGTATAGGGACATATTCAATAGTTAGTCTCACATACAACATCATAGATGAATCAAGTAAAATAATACGTACACTTACCTTTCCAGACATATCCACATTCATGATATCATTAGAAAGTGAATGTGAATCAATAGGAAGGATATATAAAAGAAATATCCCTCCCAACTGTTATCCACCCAAACCACAAATCAATGACACCTGTCACATCTGTGGTTATATTCTTGACAATGACTATGTGCTTGACCATAATCATATAAATGGACAAGTAAGAGGTTACACCCATTCAACGTGTAACTTTAACTATCGTCTACCATACTTTGTTCCTATAATAATTAAAGATTTTGGAATAGAACTGTTAAACTACTTCACCAGTGTCAATGCAAACATAAAATTCATCCCATTCAAGGGACAGGTAGAAAAGTTCTTGTGCATATCCAAAAAAATCAAAAACACGACAATGAAGTTTTTAGATTTCTTCCAATTCATCCCCGATGATATACCATTCCAGAAACTAGAAACTATACGATTAATCTGTTTAGAACACTATAATCTTGATATCTTCCACTACCTGACAATAGGTTCTTACTGTTTTGACATCATGCTCAAAGTCACTAAAGTCCAAATAGAACTTTTACATGACATAGAGATGTATAAAATGATAATGAAAGGAATAAGAGGTGGATATACATCTGCAATTAAAAGCTATACAAAATCAAACCACCACACTCTTCCAAACTATAATGCCTCAGATCCAGATTCATTTATATACTTTTATGATATAATAGGTCTATATGCCACTATAATGTCAACAGAACCACTTCCACTTGACAATTTCAAATGGATTTCACCATCAACATTTAACATATACAACACCATCACCAATAATAATAATGGTACAGGTTATATTCTAGAAGTTGATTTAAAATACCCTTACAATACCAATCACATAGACTATCCATTGTGCCCTTACCACGATGAAAAAACAGGTACATTAATATCTTCTTTTAAAGATAGAAAACATTATGTGATTCATTACAAGACCTTAGAACAAGCTCTGTCAATGGGCATGATACTAGAGAAAGTCCATAGAGTAATTTCATTTAACCAATCATGTTGGTTAAAACCCTACATAGACATAAACACCCAATTACGAACAACCTACTCACATGACAAAACCCTCTCAAATTTCTTTAAACTACAATCAAACTTAATCTATGGCAAGTCAATAGAAAAGGTAACTGAAAACCTAAACAAATACTTCCTCTACAACAACACTAAGAAACTCATGTACTTAATAAAACAACCCACGTTCATAGACAGACTAATTCTAAATGAAAACAATTATATAATATTCATGAAAAAGAAAAAGGTCCAGTGCAAGAAACCCATACCTGTAGGATTTTCAATACTAGATCTAAGTAAGAGATACATGTACCACATGTATTACAATAACTTGAAAAAGTACTTCCCACCGTTCAATTTAATATACACAGACAACGATTCATTTGCAATACAAGTATTCACTACTGATACTACTTCATTTACAAAAGATCAACCTTTCATTTCTAATACTCTCTTAGGTAAATTCAAAGATACATCTCCTAATAATCCCATTCTAGAATTTGTAACAGTAAGAAGTAAAACATACGGGTACAGGACATTGAAAGATACCATACCACGACTAAAGAATTTACCCAAATCTTTTAATTTTACAAACTATAAAAACATACTACTATCCATTAAAATGTACAACACCTATAACAGAGTAATTGATAATAAACTATACCAAGTAATACAGAATAAAGCAGTAATAAAACACACACACACACACACACACACACACACACACACATGAACCAATAGCAATAACAATGACATCATCATCATCATCATGAACATTCACCCTCTCACTCCTCTATCTCCCCTCTCTCTCTCTCTCACTCTCTTACAATACCCCTCTTCCTCCCACATTTTCTCTTACAATCTATCTCTCTCTCTCACTCCCAACCCACATTCTCTCTCTCCATCTTCCTCCCCATTTTCTCATTCACTCTCTCTCTCTCTCTTAATCACACCCACCACCCCACACATTCTCTATCCCTATCTCTCTTTCATTTACCTTCTTACACCTACATTTTCTCTTTCATTCTCTCTCTCTCTTTCAATAACCCACCCCCACCCTCAATTTTCAATCACAGGTACCTCTACAATCAAAAATATCAACACAAACACATCTACATGAAAATTTTCAAATACATTTCAATTCTCCATAAAATCATCTCCTATCATAACTACTTACCTTTAAAAATAAGTTGCTTTATATTTTGTACCGTATATTTATTTATTTATTACTTAACGTGGATAAACTCGTATTCTACATGCTAGTTTGCCATTAAGTTTGGTATGGATTAGGTTTTACGTGTGAAATGTCATAAACAATGATTGTAAACCCTTCTTATAGCTTTAAGAGATCCTGAATTTTAGAAGTTTACATTTTTTTTTGACAAAGCTTATGTTTTTAATTATATTGTTGAAGTCATCTTGGACTTAGATAAAACAAAAATTATGTACGGATAAGAAGTTGAAATATTTTCAAATTATTGTATATATAATTTGAAGTACATCTATACTTATTTACATTATTTTTAACAGTTTTACGTGTGTTTCAATTTTATTGTAAATAAAATTATTTTCTTCTAATACATTTTTAATAGTAGATTTCAGACTTACAGTAGTATAGGTAATAACAGTTTGCTTAGATAAACAGTGTAAGTATGTATCTCATTAAAC
The DNA here is from genome assembly GCF_028750875.1 of Macrosteles quadrilineatus. Taxonomy (NCBI): domain Eukaryota; kingdom Metazoa; phylum Arthropoda; class Insecta; order Hemiptera; family Cicadellidae; genus Macrosteles; species Macrosteles quadrilineatus. The sequence goes on from NW_026542836.1 coordinate 132,295, forward strand.
TAAAGAGTTTAAAAACTAAAAAAATATATTTTTTTAATTTCAGAACCATTAGTTGATGTTGAATTTATTGAAGATAGTATCCGTTACACCTGCATTCTAAGTAGAGTTAGAAATTCTACAATTTTGCAACAAGGGGATGTGAGACCAGTTCAGTGGATAGATGAGAACTTCTACAAGGCAAAAATAAAAAATTAAAAAGGTTATGCTATTCGTAAGGAATCATTGCGTTAGACAGCAATTGGGTGTGTCTCCTAAAATAAAAAAATTTTGTAAAATGTCAAAGGACTAGATTTTTAGCAGTTTAATCAAGTACTCACTATTATAGCTGAACATTGTTTACATTTAAAAAGAATTACATGTCCTGGCCTACACCATATTTAAATTTGTTAATGTCTTACTAGATTCATTTATAAATTACATTTAAATAATTATTCCAAAATTATGAATATTTGTACTTACTGTGCCAACCAAATTGGTCGCTATAAAAAATACTGCTAAGAATTTTGTCTATTTACATTAATAATGATGTCTTTGTTTATGTGTTTGATAGCAAATTTTACATATTGAAATATCAATGTATTCAATTGCATTCATGATGCATGTACCGTAATTATTTTATCAGCAATTACATTATGAGATATGCAGGCTTCAGTATTATACAATAATAGTAAAGATATACCGGTACTTTAATAGTCAAGACTATATAAGGTATGTGTAACAAGAACTTATCATTGCATTCTAGAACGTATTAAAATATATTGTGTACTTTTATGGCCTACTTGAAAATTAATATTGATAGTTAGGCCTACAACTATTGTATTTATTTTGTACTTATATTTGTAATTGATCATATTTTTTCCTAAATGTGTGAATGTCTTAACGGTACTGAACACCGCAGATGAAACATAAAATATGTATTGTATTTTTTACATTTTAGGATTGAAGTAGGATAAATTAGTGACACATTTTTTTTACTAAATTTTGAAAAGCAAATCAGCTGAGCTGTGTATAGCCCTGTACACACCGGAGCGATACTTTATCGCTGGAGTGGCGCGATACTATTCCTAGAATTTTATCTGCGATACTTAGGCGATAATAGGAAAAACTATTGATAATTCAAATCAAATGTTAAAGTGTTAAAATAATTAATAAATCCAAGATGTCTGATTGCTTGGGAATTCTATTTCAAATTCTTCAAAAAAACGTAGTTTAATAACAAATAATAAAGACGAACCCTATCCTAAATTTCTAGTTGCTAAAACGTGATTTAATGAAAAGTTAAAATGATTTGTTATAATACACTTTGTTATTTTCTGTAAATGTATATAGATACGTTTTCGGTCAAATCTCATACCTTTATAAATTCTATATAAATTATCTTTAATTTTAATTTTATACATCATGTAGTTTTGTAATACTGTAGTAGGTTATTAATGTTACTTGACCTGAAGGTACCAGCATCGTTGGTTTAAGATCTTGTCAAATAAAATCACAAGTCAAGAAGCACATAAATAAAATACTGTTTTCTTACTTGAAAATTGCAGAGAACAGACGAAACTGAGTAGTTCATAGTTTGGCCACATTGGTATCGCCGCGATACATCGCTGCAAACAGTGCATGCAGCGTTACCGCGATACTATCGCTACGGTATCGCATTCGTCTCGGTATCGCGTATCGCGGTTCGCTCTGGTGTGTGCGGTTCCATAAGCCGCCATGGTATCGCACGGACCACTGGTATCGCAAGAGAATTTCCAAGAAAAAGTATCGCGCCCGCTCCAGTATCGCACGGAGTACCGCTCTGGTGTGTGCAGGGCTTAAGCCCTGCACACACCAGAGCGATACTCCGTGCGATACTGGAGCGGGCGCGATACTTTTTCTTGGAAATTCTCTTGCGATACCAGTGGTCCGTGCGATACCATGGAGCCTTATGGAGCCGCACACACCAGAGCGAACCGCGATACGCGATACCGAGGCGAATGCGATACCGTAGCGATAGTATCGCGGTAACGCTGCATGCACTGTTTGCAGCGCTGTATCGCGGCGATACCAATGTGGCCAAACGATGAACTACTCAGTTTTGTCTTTTCTCTGTACGTGTAAAAACAACAACAACATGTCGTGTATCACCGAACATTTACTTGAAGTTGTTTATACATACCCGATGCACTATGATTTTATATCACGTTTTAGCAACTAGAAATTTAAAATAGGGTTCGTCTTCATTATTTGTTATTAAACTACGTTTTTCTGAAGAATTTACAATAGAATTCCCAAACATTCAGACATCTTGGATTTATTAATTATTTTAACACTTAAACATTTGATTTGAATTATCAATAGTTTTTCCAGTGCCGCTGTCAATCCAATGTTGGGTGATTGCTGACAGAATAACGTATTTAATACTGGTTTGATGATGATTCAAATTACTATTTAATAGTTCATACAATATTGTATTAGCTATAGCACAGCATATTGTAGAGGTTTTGCTAGTCAGACTAGACGAACTAGAGAGATGGTAGGTAATGGTAATGGTAATGGAGGTGGGTGGAATGCTAATTGATCCGTCAACTCATTGAAAAATATATCTACCTACCAGTCTTACCTTAAAGTGATTGGGGAGCGAGCTGGCGTAGTGGTTAGAGCGCGGGACTTCAGTCCCAGAGGTCCCGGGTTCGATCCCCGCCAAGTCACCAATGGATTTTATCTAACTGGTAATGCCGCAACCCCTAGGTCTAGCCTGAAGTAATGTGAAAAACAATCCCAGGCTCGTGCCTAGCGTCCTAGGAAAAAAAAGTGATTGCTAGCCGTTCTTCGGCACTCGCTTCACGGTAGTGGGTACTTTCCTTTTCGATAATGCCAGAAATCAAACTCAGCAACTCGTCAAAACATTCCTGATTAATTCCAGAATATGTAGAATCTTGTTTAATCTTTTCTTAACTGGGTCATGAGCGTATATGGTACTCGCCAAATCGCAGCCGTTCTTTATTTATGTCGTATACCCACATTTTCCTTGCTCTCTCATCTTCTATAATAGTACGGCTAGTTAACAGAAAAGCTTCTTCTTCATCAGACCATGTCATAGTTTTAAGTTTACACACAGTACAGTATACAAACACTAACTATAACACAACACTTTTGCAACTAGAGAGTCTCACAACCACCGCACCCTCTGAGGTGTACTGGCTTTCCCGCGCGTCCCTTTCCCGCTCTGGTGTGGAAGCACCTGTTTTCGCTGCGATATTATCGCCCAAATATCGCAGATAAAATTCTAAGAGTAGTATCGCGCCACTCTAGCGATAAAGTATCGCTCCGGTGTGTACAGGGCTTTATCTGTTAAATATTTTATACGAGTATATGTATGAAAGAAATGGCGTTTGGTTTTATATAGCTTTCTGTAAGTGTTTATTTGTCTTTATTTTGTACTAGCCTTTATAATTAATCACATTTTCTAGAAATAACTTTGTATTTGTAATTGATCATATTTTTTCCTAAATGTGGTGAATGTCTTAACGGTACTGAACACCGTAGATGAAACAAAAAATATGTATTGTATTTTTACATATAGGATTGAAGTAGGATAAATTAGTGACACATTTTTTTTACTAAATTTTGAAAAGCAAATCAGCTGAGCTGTGTATCTGTTAATTATTTTATACGAGTATATGTATGAATGAAATGGCGTTTGGTTTTTGATAGCTTTCTGTTAGTGTATACTAGTTTATTTAGCTTCATTTTTTACTTAGGTTTGTAACTAACCAGACAAAAAAAATCTTATCGTACCATTTTTTGTCATTAATAATATTTTACCTAAATAACATTTATTTCTAACATTTTATATATCTAAGAATTTTTACATGTGTATCATTATTCCATACCTTATGATGTTTTCAATTTTATTATATTTCCAGTGTTTTGTTCTACACTTGAGAGCCTTGTTATTGGGTTATATTTTGCAGTTGTTGTATCATTGAAAGCTGTGTATTATCTGATGATTGTTTGATGGGACTAGAGCTCATGAAAGGAATGGTGTTTGGTTTTATATAGCTTTCTGTAAGTGTTTATTTGTCTTTATTTTGTACTTGCCTTTATAATTAATCACATTTTCTAGAAATAACTTTTGTCGTACCATTTTTCTCATTACTGTATTAATATTATTTTTATAAACTTTTACTGGTATCATTTTATGCATAAGGTATTGTTCTGTATGTAAGAAGTTTGACAAGTTTAATTTTACATACAATTTTTAACGTATGTCTTATGGCCCTCCAAGTGTCTACAGTAAAGGGCTCATTATTGCCCTGTTTATTGCACAATAGCAGAGAAAAAAAGGAAGAAAATAGCCACTTAGTTCTACATTTTATGGGGTTTTCAAAGATGTTATCATATAGGGAGCTGATTCTGCAACTAAATAAATTATGGATCAAAAACATAATTTGCACCCTTAGCAATAGCTGAAGCCTATAATAATAGCTTGTAATAGCTCGTAATATCTCGCACATCATAATACCCCAACGGGTGTGTTATGAGTCGCTACAACGACACTAAACAGCCTGAGGGTTACAATTTATAACATTTTAAGTGTTTTTTTTCAGACTTGAGAGTTTTGTGACAGGATAGGCCATTGGTTGTAGAAAAAGGAGAGCTAAAGATGTCTTGTAGTTGCCTAAAGTTAAATTCACTATTTGACTAATGGCAGTCAATTAGGATGTCAAATGTTGTCTTTTTTCAAATGACTGTTTGGCCTGACCGGAGGAAACTCACAATCATAACCTGAGATATATATGGGTTTGTTGATTATGTACTATCACATGCAACACAGGTCTGTAAACCGACACAGACCAATGGGCTAGGATAGTATACATCTTCAAAGCTTAAATCTGTTTTTATGATTGGCACAAGTCAAATTCATAATGCCAGCCGCAGCCGTACAACACTCACAGCCTTTTAAATATTCTGTCTCGTCAGTCTAAATGTTACAAACCTTTTATATACTTAGTAATATTTGTTTTCATTATTTTAAGGAATTGAATTGAGAGGGACCTCTTATTGCACATTATAATTATTCCTTTAACTTTCGGAAATAGGAGGGATAAAACTTATATGGTTTTCTAGTATTTGTGTGGGTTTCTACCAATTAGCCTTATTAAATTCCCATCATGGACGTGAAAATGATGGAATCAGAGGAATTTTTATCTCAGCCGCAAAAGGGGGACTGATGTCTGCTGAGAGTGTAAAAAAAGGAACCTATATAGAACTTTCCTTCCCACTGTCATAGGTTTTAATGACTGATCAGAACATCTAAAGTACAAGTCGGTGGCAGGAGTCAAATTATTTTTAGCCGCTAGGTGACTTAATGCACTTGCATTGCACTTGTAAGTTATCCATAATTAATTATTCACATTTTGGAGTTTAAGTGTTTCTAAAGTTTTTATAACAGTCATGGCATAAATAAAACTGAAATGTTAAGAAAGTGTTGTGTTTTTGTTTCCTTTTTACTTATTTGTTAGTTGGGTATTCAAAAAAGATTCACAGGTATCAAAGAACTGTTTGTGAATTTAATGATAACCCAAGGACGATCTTTCCAACAAACAATGAACACAGGCTAACCTCCCCCCCCCCCATTAAAATATTTTAGGCAAGTTCTCACAGCCATCGTTTGGAGTTTGAAAATAAATTTTGTTTGTTTGCTCTAAAATTCCAAAATTCCAACAGAATATATGTGGATAAATGAGACCATAATTTGCGGTTAGCAGCACATCTGGATTTTCATTATTTCTGAGATTGCGTAAACAGTCAAAGGTAAAACAAAAATTCTATAACTGAATTAACATGCGCTCGCAACAGCTGTTTGTGTGCGCGTTCCTACTTGATTGTATGGGTTTGATTTCGTCACTAAAAATCGTGCCACTCCGTCCCGCGCCGCTCCGCTCCCTATCCCTGTATGTGTGTTTCTACCCTAAAGCCCCGTTTAAACAAAGAGCGGGAGCGGTTGCGGTAGCGGGAGCAGTTTTCAACACCTATGAGTTTAATGAGACTATTTATGCACGAAGAGCGGTAGCGGTTGTCTTGCCGCTGCGGTTTCCAATACGAACACTGTAGTTAGAAATCGCAGCGGTTGTTTGAGAGTGAGCGGTTTTCAACTACAATGAGTCAAAACATACTGTTTATGCACGGCGGAAGCGGTAGCGGCTGCAGCCATGGTTACCAACTTGACCAAATACTCCATTGCACTCATAGGCTAGACCAGTACTGTAAATGTGTATTTGGAAGAGAGTTGGCAAAACTGTGTCCTCCACTCCGTTCGCCATTGACCGACCGCTACCGCTATCGCTTGCACAGTTTTAGGCAAAAGTTTTACAGCGATAGCGGTAGTGGCTCCCGCCCCACTACCGCACTTCGTGCATAAACAGGGCCTATTCGATATACAGGGCTTTTCAGAGCTCCCTACCAATGTTTTAGGACATTGTTCCTGGGTAAGAAACATATCTAAATATCATATTAAAAATTTCCAGAATTCCTTAGTAACTCACAGTCACACATCCGCCATTTTTAGCCTAGTATTTGAAGGATGTGTTTAACAAAATAACACACTCGAACCTTTTGTCACCTGCACAAATAGCTCTCCGCACTACAGCTGGGACACTAGGGTACTGCAGTAGTTGGGCGCGGGTAATAAAACGTGCTAAAAGGTTCGAGTAATGGTAGACTGAGAAATTTGTAAACACAGTGTACTCAATCCCAGAAAAATAATTGTCGAGTACGGGAGGAAGGTATGGGAAAGATTTACATTACACACGAAGGATTGAACATATTTCATACTCACAACTTACCTACTAGTTCACTGAAATGTTTAATGTTTTGTAGTAAGCAACGTCTTTAACGAGTAAACAGCTATAACGTCATCAGATATTCTCCCCGTCACTCCTGAGTTATCAAATGAGGGACAATAACAGGAATGTAATAATGCAATAACTTTAGCCAAGAACCATGTCTCTTTATCAAAATCTAAAACGGTGAGGGCACTGTGTAAATCGAGTTCCAAGACTCTTGTACATTCTGGAAAAGCGTTATTCTCACTGTTTTACAGGTTCATTTTACAGGTCTTGACGAAACTAAAAAATTAATTTAAAGAAAATATAAATCAGATCACTAATTACGAAATGACAGCCAAAAATATTTAAGTAACTTGTTAAAGGTAGGCTAATTGTTGACTGCCTTTTTAAATAAGTAGTCAGTTTTATATTTTCTTTATATCAATCGTTTGGTTTCATCAAGACCTTTTAAATGATACTAAATTCAACCATAATTCCCGTTTGAAAATATTGAACTATCCTCCCTACCCCCACTACGCCTAAGGCCTGAATTTTACAACTTTTAACATCATTATTAGAGTTCCTCATATCTAAGAAGGTTGCCGCAAACTAATCTCAAATAGTTAAAAGTTAAGGGCAGGGGGTGCTAGTTATTTTTTAAACCCTCGTGGTTAATTGGATTTGAATCATTTTATGGTGACAGTTATTTATTAGGGCAAAATCTTATAAATTATCAATAATTATTGAAGACTCTCATGTATAAGAGGTTCCTGTAAACCAATTTAGTACAGGTAAAATTATACTAAAAAACCATTAGAAAACATAAAAATTAGTCCATTCATGAAAACTTGCAGGAAACGTAGTAATTACCATTAGGTTTTAAAATCTGAAGAGTCCCTAGTGATTGTGGAGGTGGAAGTACCATTTTATGGGGGTTAAAGTTTATGGGGGTAGTGATTTTGAGAAAATTTTTATTTATGGGATCCAAGCAAGTGAGGTGTCGTTTCCTATGTTTCTTAGGATGCATAATCGAAAAAGAACATAATAAAAGCAATACAACCGACGGTTTATTAGAAAAAGACTAATTTATTAATGAAAAACTAAATATGACAAATTATTTAAGGTAAAATAACCCAGTTAATATCAATTATTACAAAACTGACCATGAGTCTGTGTCACATGTTAAAGTTGTGAGAAAAATTAACCAAGAAACTGGTAGTTTCGTCATATTGTTCATCGGCTACTGATGCATCATCACCATCCATGGAATGGTCAGACTCGTTCTTGGAAGGGTCTCTAACTCGTTCTCCATCATCGTCTTGACTTAACACTGACGGCTAAGTATGGGTAGCAAAAATATTTCAGTTCTGGCGGTGATCCTGCAACTTAGGGTGAAATAATATATAAGACCAAGAATGTAAAACCGCTCGGACCCCAATTTTTAAGGACCTTGGTCGCCCGTAATGACGTCATCAATATGGCGCTCGTAAGAGGATGCTGGGTCGCTATGAATTAATAAATGCCTGAACAGAATTTTAATGAAATTTGGCATACAAGTTATTGAATACGATATCTAATTCCTGTTTGTCAATGGTCGAGTTTGATTAGGCCATTTTAAAATGGCGGCCGTTAATCACTAAAATAATTAAAAATTGTTTAGCGTTTTGTTTTATCAACTCTCTCCAGAAATCTGCAGCAATCTTACATTTTCCTTGCAATGACAGGTTGTGATGCCGTTTCTGCATTTCATGGAATAGGCAAAATACCCCCACCGCAGCAAACCTGCAGATTAAGTGAGTTTCCATTTGCCTGATTTGATTTTTTAATTAAATCTATTTCAATAACCTAAAGTTTAATTAGTGTTAACTAGGTTTGCTGCTACGGGGAGGGTAATAAAGTGCGTTTTTAATTAAAATATGAGTAGTTTAAAATAAATCAATTGTCAAAGTTTTAAAAAAATATAACCATAAACTAGCAAAATATCCAATCATGATATTCAAAATGGCTTAGAGAGAAATTCAAAAATTTTACGTTTAGAGGGGCAAACATGAGAAAACCCAATTTCTACCCCATAAATCCCCCAGAAAACCCTGTTCTCATGGTTCGATCATGCTGGTTCGCAAACTCGTTCGAGTAAACGTAGGTTTACACGTTTTTACCAAATTTCGTCAACATTGGGTCATTTTTGCTTGAGTTATCGTGCTAACGTTCTTTAAAAAGGACACGTCTACAATCATTAACGCTGTTAAAGTTTTATGTTTTGTCATATAGAAAAGTACAAAACATCTTTAGATTGATTTGAGCGAGTTCGCAATCCAGCATGATCAGACCATGGGAACGGGGTTTTTGGGGGGATTTATGGGGTCAAAATTGGGTTTTGTCATGATTAACCCTCTACACATAAAATTTTCCAATATCTCTCTAAACAATTTTGGATATAATAATGATTATAAATACCTTAAAAACCAATAATTTTGTTTATTAAAGTGTTTTTGTACGAATATTGGTTACCTACCGAGAAAATTCAAAAATTGTTAATTTATCATTCTCATTTTATTCTTATGGAGAATAAGAAAACTGTTGTATTTTGCTCGTTTAAGGTTATATTTTGATAAAACTTGGCAAATTTATTTATTTTGACCTTGGCTATTAATATTTTAATAAAAAAAACACACTTTATTATTGTCTCCGTAGCAGCAAACCTAGGTACTAATTAAACTCAATTAAAATATATTTAATTGAAAATAAAATCAGGCAAATGGAAACTCACTAATCTGCAGGTTTGCTGCACTGGGGGTATTTTGCCTATTCCAGGAAATAGAGAGAAGGCATCACGACCTATGATTGCAAGGAAAATTAAAGATTGCTGCAGATTTCTGGAGAGAGTTGATAAAACAAAACACTAAACAATTTTTAATTATTTTAGTGATTAACGGCCGCCATTTTGAAATTACCTAATCAAACTCGACCGTTGACAAACTGGGATTATATATCGTATTCAAGCACTACAAGTGCTTAATTAATGGTGGTTAATTTTCCTCACAACTTTAACATGTGACACAGACTCATGGTCAGTTTTGTAATAATTGATATTAACTGGGTTATTTTACCTTAATTAATTTGTCATATTTAGTTTTTCATTAATAAATTAGTCTTTTTCTAATAAACCGTCGGTTGTATTGCTTTTATTATGTTCTTTTTCGATTATGCATCCTAAGAAACATAGAAAACGACACCTCACTTGCTTGGATCCCATAAATAAAAATTTTCTCAAAATCACTACCCCCATAAACTTTAACCCCCATAAAATGGTACTTCCACCCCCACAATCACTAGGGACTCTTCAGATTTTAAAACCTAATGGTAATTACTACGTTTCCTGCAAGTTTCATGAATGGACTAATTTTTATGTTTTCTTAGGTGAGTTTTACCTGTACTAATTACAAATATCTCAAATAGTTAAAAATTTAGGGGGGGGGGGTTGCAAATTACTTTCTCAGCCACCCGCTGAATATAGATTTAATACAATTCTGACCCGCCTGGTGTTTGTTTGTATAAAACCAATACAATCCTGACCCACCGGGGTCAGAATTGTATGAAGGGTCAGAATTAGATTGTTTTCATAACCATATATATATATATAACAAAACAACAATAAATAACAATAAACATTAGGCATTGCCCTAGCCAAGATAATAATTAAAGCTTTAAAATATTAAAAGATTTCTTTAATAAAAACAATTTAATTTAAAATTAGAAATGCTATATTTTGGTTAGGCCTGAAATTGCCATAAGGCGAAAACATTTAAATGTACTATTTCAAACAAATTTAACTTCAGTTAGGTTAGGTGGCCACCTTATAAAACCATTTTAAAACATTTAAAAGAAATAACTTTAGCCCTAGGCCTACATTTAAAATAAATGATTTTTACATTTACAAACATGAAAAACATTTACACTATCAACAAATGAATGCTGAATTGTAAAAACAACCTAAGTGCAAAAACACAACTTTTGGGAAATTAAAAAAACTGTTTATTTTCTGAAAAGGTCATAGTTATTTTATGTACTCATAATATGTTGTTAACATCCTCTCTGCAGGTCTTCTCTAATTTTTTTAAATTAAAAAAAAAAATTTCTACACTTTTTTTTATAAATATAATGATTGTACTTGTGTTGTTTTTACACCAAACCAATAATTGAAATTTTAGATTTTTAATTTTTTAGTGCCAAAGGATAAAAAATAATAAAACTTGACTGAAAAAACTTTGTATTTATTAACTACAAACATATTTTAAGGAATGTTATGGATTATAACAAACAATATAATAGGCTAGATGTTTTCTTTTAGATTTTACTAGTCGGTTTCTACGGGAACCACGTCATCATCATCAGCTGCTGTTGTTGTTGGCCATTCATAAATCTCTTCATAAAAGTCTCTGAATTTTTGGGGAATGTAATTGATAAGACTTTTTAAATTATCCATTTTCTTGATGTTAATGGCCAGTTTGTTATTGTATGCGGCTTCTTTTGGAAAGTCCAGCGATGTCTGACAACTTTTTACTGGCATTCGCACAGTTATTATGTT